>NW_006801816.1:0-2735 GCF_000485575.1 Poecilia formosa
CCATCAACACAACTTACTGACATGCTTCTGTTTTTGTGTGGCTTCCTCTGACAGATCAGCTAAACATCTGGATTCAGAAGAGACTTAAAGACAGAAAGATCCAAATTCAGCAATGGAGGAAAACGTTGACAGTAATCCAGGGTTTGCTCTGGCTGACTACGCTGTCTTTGCTGCTATGTTGTCAGTTTCCATGGCGATTGGGCTTTTTCAGGCTCTGAAAAAACAGCGAAGGGATGCAACTGCAGAGGCCTTCTTCACCGGAGGTCGGAGCATGCCGGCTGTGCCTGTTGGTCTGTCGCTCTGTGCCAGCTTCATGTCAGCTGTCCAGGTCCTGGGTGTTCCCTCAGAGGGATTTCGCTATGGCTTCAAATTCCTCTACATGTGCCTCGGACAAAGCATCAACTCCCTGCTGACAGCTTACCTGTTCCTGCCAGTTTTCTTTCGACTGGGCATCACCAGCACCAACCAGGTCACAATGAGCCTCCACTTTCTTTGCACTAGTCATTTCATAAGTGAACAGGAATGTGCTGTAAGGTTGGCCAGAGTAACAAGAACTGAATGTTACACAAGTGGATTAACATTTTGTATGTTTTTTTTCCTTGTGACTATGAACCAAATAATAGTCTATTTTGTGTTCTTATTTCAAACGGCTCCAATGTATATCCTGATTTTCCAGTTTTAAAAAGTATTAAATTACAGAAAAGATATAGGGCTACGATATCTCTGATTAAAGTCCAGCTGATTAGATTCCCCTGTTGCTCATCAACACAACTTAATATGTGAGGCGAGGAAAGATGGAGGATGTGTGTTACCCTGTGATGTTCTGACTCCAACCATCTGCCCGTCACAGTATCTAGAGATGAGGTTTGGCAGAGGGATGCAGCTGCTGGGAAGCGTCCAGTTTATTCTTGCAACGGTAGGGGCAGCACTCTCACATTTCAATGCTCCTGAGCAGAATGTTACACATTCTATCCGAGAACGCTCAGATTCACTTGCCTTCAAAGATTTGCTTGTAATGTGTTTCTCTTTTCTCAGCTGCTTTACACTGGGATTGTCATCTATGCACCAGCCTTGATCTTAAATCAAGGTACGAGAGTGAAATTTGCTTTGCGTGGAAGAAAAGAGGGAACGTTCTCACTGATTCATTTAGAAATCTCATAGTTCTAGCATTTTTTTCAATGGATCTTGATATTAGTATATATATATATGTATATATATATTTATAGTTGAAGTTTTGTTGAATATTTTAGGATTCACAAATTTATTGGTTTGGCAAATATTTATCTATTTTACATGTTTGCTGGGAGGTCCGTGGAATAAATCTAGAATACACTAAAGTTATACCCAAATCTCCACAAATCCCTCCTTTTTACCTTAATGTTTTCTGTTTGCAACATTCTAACGGATATTTATGCTGTTCCATAAGTATTTAAAATAGATTAATTTTAAATACTAAATACTCTCTCCAGCTCATGTCCCACTTATTCCTTTATCAGCATACATATATATTTCTGTTTTGTTGCACACTGTAAACCTTCAAACTTTTATTGACCCTTTCCTCTGAGTGCCTTCCTTTAAGGAAGGTCTCAAGATGTGCTGAGGCATTACTCACAAACACAAGTGTGTCAGAGAAGGTGCACGGATATCTTCCAGCTGCTGAGGAGTGAAGTTGGCTGTCAGCACATTCTTACTTCACAGACTGGACTGAACTGACATAGGGTGAGTCTTAAATGTGCTTTATTGTATTATTTCATAAAATGGAGCTTGTCTCTTTTAGAAGCAGTTACATTGGAAATAGCCACCTAATTTGTGGTTGATCAAAACATGTATTTTATGCCTAGACTGTGAGTAAAAGCAACTTTGACGTTGGTTTTCAGATGGTAAAGATGTTTGACGATGCTTTGCTTTCTGAATAAATAAAATAGTGGCATTAGTGTTTAAACTGCAGTATTTATATATGTATGCTGCATCTTTTTCTTTCTGAAATTTGCAACTAGAAACACATTTATAGACAAAGTCAATCTGAATGTGAATTTTAAAAGATGTTAAGTATTATTTTTTGCTTCTATTTTTTAACATTGGAGCAGGTGCATTTTCTGATGCACCTGCTCAGAAGTGGTGAGTTTTAGAAGAGTCCCCACTCTTATTTTAAAAAGTAAAAAGCTACTTACAATTGTAAATGTAAAATTTTCCATACATTTTTTTTATTTGAAATCAGGTATTTTTGTTTCTAACTTTTCTATTTACCACTCTTCTTAATCTTTTTGCCATAGGAGTTGTTTTTTTTTTGTTTTTTTGTTTTTTTTGTTCTGCTTATCATAAATTACCTTGGGATTTCTCCCTTTTCTTGCACATTAGGATGTTAAACGCCTTAATCAGTTTCTTATTGGATTTGTAACTATAACCTTGTGATAAATTGTCTAAACTCAAGACTCAAGTGCATGTCAAGACAACTAATGTGTTGAAGTGAGTAATCCATATTCTAAATAAGTTACATTTGGATTAAATCCTTTCAGGGCCCCACAGATGTTGGCATCTATTTCCAGTGGTCAGCAGGTGGCTCATTAACCAGTCACATCTAAAGGCAAACTGAAGTGACCAGATAACCTAGTTTGCAGATTTTTAGATAGTGGAAGGAAGCAAAAGTAACTGAAGATAATCCATACATGCACATGGAAACCATCCAAACTCAAACAAAGACACAGCTGAAATTCAGTCCCAGGTCTTTATTGCTG
>NW_006801817.1:0-1293 GCF_000485575.1 Poecilia formosa
CGAGGCAGGTAAATTTTCCTCGAGGAATTTTAGTAATCGAGGTACTCGAATCATTCGAGGAATCGTTTCAGCCCTAGTTGTAGTACTCGAGATCGGTCTCGAGACCATTTTTTGATGGTCTCGGACTCGGGCGCTGAGTACTCGGCATTTTATTTCAAGACCAGTCGAGACCGCAACTGTGACAATATCACTAAACGTAAAGCACACTCTCCAGTTTATTTTGTCAACATCTTTGTTTTCAGTGGATGCAAAACGCACCGATTAAAATCCAAGCAATTACGTGTTTCTGTTACTCCCCTCTCCTCCTCCCCACCTTTCACTCGCACGCGGTGCACTGAGACATGCGCAGTGGTTTCCTCTCAGCAGCAGAAAATGTTTGTCTAATCGTCAGTAATATAATAGCGCTGCATAAATCATAAGAAATCTGATGGCCACAGCTAACTCAGCAGCACTTCGCTTTCACAGACGGTGGGAACAACATCTAACTTTTTTCGTCATTTAGAAAAGTAGCTCAAAGTAAGATAAGCTCTGTTGACGTGGTGTTAGCAAATCTAGCTGTATATAGAGACACATAAGCATTTGTGATGAAAAAAAGTCACTCACTGTGCTGAATTATTGTGCGGAGGTGTTGACTGACTTGTCGCATATATGGGACAACGCTGTGTCCAAAAGTCTGCAATATACTGATGCGACATTAAGGAACAGTCCGATTCTTCTGCTCGTCTCTTTACTTATTAGATAGGACTGGAGTGTCGCTGAGAGCCGTTGTTCTATCAGATAGCCATACGCTGTCAGAATAGGATACATGCAGTGAGTACCATGCATGCGCATTAAGAAGTCCGATTGTCAGAGGAGTTGTCAGTTCACCATACGCAACAAGTTATGACGAAAATAAGTCATTAAATTGTGTGTTGTTGTGTGTCAGTTTATTGACATTTCACAGGTTTATTCTACAGAAGTGTTCAGTTGTTACCATCTAGTGGCAGAATTAGGTACTACATTTTAAGAGCCTGCCGTTTTTGATGATGTCATAAAAAGTAGACAAGGGAGAAGACTACTAAGCATGGTTTTCTCTCAGTAACACTGCAACTTCGATTCAGTCGGTCTTTGAAAGCACTGTTGGTATGTATTCAATTTTGCAATGGATATTTTGTTAATTAAGAATAATTTAGCTTTTGTAAAAGACAGTATTTCCCTTATAAGAACGTTTAGCTGTGCGCTAAATATTTTATCTGGAACAAATTTATTGTACCCTTAAGTGCTGTATTGTTTGCTACTGTGTATTATTTCTGA
>NW_006801817.1:2105-3542 GCF_000485575.1 Poecilia formosa
GTTACCTTGGCTCAAAAACGGTCGAAAAACACTGCATTAAACACGTAGTGTACAAAGAGTCGTTGAGGTACATAGAGCGCTGTACGGCAAGACGGAGGCGGTGCGACTGCTGCTGGACGTGAGTCACTGCAGGCGTTTCTGCCGCACTGAATGATTCCTTCCGTATCAGTGAGTTCAATCAGTTCAGGTCTGATGTCTTCACCCTAACTAGCCCCGCCCCTCAGTTTAAGCCCCGGCTCCTTATTTGAGAACAAGAAATAGAAATGGAGGTAAAAAGTAAAAATCCATGAAATACACAAAGCAGCTTTATCAAATAAAACAGTAATGAAATAGGCTCTCCATTAAAAAGTGAATATTTTTATTTCATTATTCTATGTATGTTTCATAGAGTATTTATTACTTATTATTAACAATTTTCATTTATTTCATTTTGACTGAACTGATTCTCTATAGATTAGAAGGAAATAAAACATAAGATAATAAACAGAAGTAATGAAGAGTTAGAATCCAGACCATAATAATCCAAGTTCAAGTTCTGATCAGTTTTTAGTTCTGATTTGAAGGAACTCAGTTCTTCAGCTGACAGAAGGCCGACTTTAGAAATGTCTTTATGTGATTCTTCTATATATCTGGATCTATGTCTCTAGATCTGTAACTACAGATTTCTAACTCTATAACTCTACACATATAACTCTAGATCTGTAACTCCACATCTGTAACTGTAGATCTATAACTGTACATGTGTAACTAGACCTATAAATGTAGATCTGTTCTTCTTGATGATAAACTGGTTTAGTTGTGGGAACAGTTTGGCGCCCCCTGGTGCTGATCAGCTCTCAGCGGCCATGTTTCTCTGTCCAGGCTGCCGTGGATGTGAACATCAGAAACACCTACAACCAAACGGCGCTGGACATCGTCAACCAGTTCACCACGTCCCACGCCAGCAAGGACATCAAGCAGCTGCTCAGAGGTCAGAGGTCACACATCAGCTGACAGGAGCCCTGAGGTAGTCTCAGAGTTTTGCACTCCGTCACCATGACTGTCCAAACCACATCTTTACAAATCTGAATAACATTTGTACAGCCTCCACGTCGCTGCATGATTTATTGAGGAGTCTGTTCTCAGAGAAACTGTTTCTGGTGCTTCACTGGCTCTTCATTCAGACCAAACCAAACGCTACTACCAGAGTTTTGCATGTTCTGATCAGATGAAGTTCTGATGGGCTGATCCAGTTCTGATCCGGTTCTGTTTCCTCCATAGACGCAACGGGGATCCTTCAAGTCAGAGCCCTGAAGGACCACTGGAACCTCCACGACCCAACCGCGCTCAACATCCGGGCCGGAGACGTGATCACGGTGAGACGCTGTGGTACCAGAACCACGTCTCTGGTTCTGGTCTGAAGAAGATGGTGGTTACAAACTCAGTCAGTAAATCAGG
>NW_006801818.1:0-1609 GCF_000485575.1 Poecilia formosa
TTACTGTCATATAATTAAAAAATTGCTTCCTTGAATGTAAACGGTTTGAATAGTCCAGTAAAAAGGGTCTTAGCTAAATTGAAGAAAGATGGGATACAAATTGCTCTTTTACAAGAGACACATATGTCTAAACAAGAACATGACAAATTTAAGTCACTTTGTTACTTAAACACGTTTTATAGCTCCTGTAGAAACAGTAGAAAGAGGGGGGTAATCACCCTGATTTCTAATTCACTGAACTTTGAATTGATATCTGAGAAGGGAGATAGAGGGCAGATTTGTAATTATAAAGGGGAGAATTGATAATGTTGTGGTCACGATAGTTAATGTATATGTACCGCCAGAGAGACAGGACTTTCTTCAAAACGTTCTTTGACACCATTATCTCACTTAGCGAAGGAGTTCTTATTTGTGCTGGAGACTGGAACACAATCCCTAATTATGCTCTAGACACAACAAGCCATAAGAAACAAAAAACTAGTAGGTCAAAAGACCTAAATATCCTGATCAGGGAGATGGGCCTGTTTGATGTCTGGAGGGGCCTCCATATTAAAGAAAGAGAATTTACTCATTACTCTTCTACCCACAAAGTCCACGCCAGGATTGACCTGTTTCTGATGAACACCATTGAGAGATCTAAAGTGAAGGAATGCTTAATTGGAACATCTGATATTTCAGATCACAATGTTATCTATTTGTCCATCTGTCTGACTAGTAGGCCTAAAACAACATTATGGCACTTAAATATAGGTATTCTTAGTAATAAATCCACAACAAAGGAGATTAGAAAAGAAATAACGGAATGTGTAAAAGACAATAATAATGGGCAGGTAAATCCCACCTTAGTCTGGGACACGGTCAAGGCAGTAATGAGAGGGAAACTAATTTCTAGAACTGCTTACCTTAAAAAAATAAAAAGGTTAAAATACGATGAACTGGAAAAACCATTGAGGAACTTAGAACTAAAACAGCAAATGACTAACAATGGAGAATTTGCAGAACAAATAACAAAAACTAAAAACAAAATAAACGATATGATACTCGAGGAAAAATTAAGATTCTGCAAACAAACATTCTATGAATCAGGCCCAAAAGCTACCCGGATCTTAGCCAGACAACTTCGTAAACACCATTTGAAGCATTCGATTACCAAAATGAGAGAATCCTCTGATGGTAATTTAACCTATGACATGGATAAAATACATAAGACCTTTGAAAATTATTTTAAAACACTATATTCTGCCCCAAGATCAGTTAACATAAGTGCTATTGATAATTATTTGGCAGCTTTGGATCTACCTTCAGTAGGTCTAATTCAAAATAAAACTCTTAACTGCCCCCATCACACAGGAAGAATTAGATACAGTTATTGGACATTTGAAAAGTAATAAGTGCTCAGGTAGCGATGGGTTTCCAAATGAATGGTACAAGATGTTCAGGAAGGAGCTATCTCCTGTCCTGCTTGAATCTTTGAACTGGACATTGAGCAGAGCTGAGATCCCACCATCTTGGAGAGAGGCTGTAATATCTGTCCTCCCTAAAGAAGGGAAAAATGTTGAATACTGCGAATCATATCGTCCAATCTCAATTCTGAATGTCGACTATAAAA
>NW_006801818.1:2609-3714 GCF_000485575.1 Poecilia formosa
CAAACTTCCGGCCAGGAGAATTAGATTCTTCTTTTTTAGATTGGAAAGATAGAGGGCTTGTGGCTTTGTGCCAGTTTGTAGAAGGTAACACTTTTAAAACATTTGAGCAACTGAAAAGGGATTATATTAACCTTGAGAATAGAGATTTATTTAAATATTTCCAGGTCAGGCATTTTTACAGTACAAAAATAAAAAAAGGTGTTCCTCCAGAAGGTAATACTATTGTGAACATTTTTGCAAATGCTTATACGCACCTCCCATGCAAAACTGTTTCCAAACTATATAAGGGGTTGCAGAAACATAATGGAAATAACACCTTGAATATTAAGTATAAATGGGAAAGGGAATTGGGAGTAAAAATTACAGAGGATGCTTGGCTTTCTATGTGTGTGGCACAACAGACGTCTACCAGCTCTAAAAGATGGAGGGAATTTGGATGGAAGTGCTTAATTAGATACTTTATTACACCGCAAATTACTAGTAGACATAGAGGGGAAGAACAGCAATGTTGGAGACAATGTGGACATCGGAACACCAATAATTCTCATGTATTTTGGTCCTGCCCAAAGTTGGCAGCTTACTGAGATGGAATCTGTCAGACTACTGGGATAATTTTGGGGTATGTCATCCCCAAAGATCCTAGAATTTTTCTGTTGGGGCTGATATCTGGAGAATTGTTTCAAAAAGAGGATGAGTACCTTTTTAAAGTTCTATCAATTGCAAGCAAAAAAGCAATTACACGATCTTGGCTAAAGAAACTCCCCCCCCAGCTGGACCACTGGAGGGACGTCGTGGAGGAGATTCACTCTATGGAAAAACTGACATATCTTTTACGTATGAAAGGACATTCTTACAACAAACGTTGGTCTAAATGGCTAACATACAAGAGCAAGGAAGCATAACTAGGTGTAATATCTTGTAATGTATATATATATTTCTTTTTTTTTCTGTCTTTTTACTTAACTAAGAATCAGTGCCCCAAGTTCAGTGTGTGTTGTATGTTTTATTGTAATGAAAAATGTTAAAGAGTATATAAAAAAAAAGTCTCAGACGCCATACAACATCGTGTTTAACGTGTTTTTCTAAAAAACTCAACAGGAATTCA
>NW_006801819.1:0-2713 GCF_000485575.1 Poecilia formosa
GCTAACTACTCTTAACCATGCTAACTACTCTTAACCATGCTAACCAGTCTAATCATGCTAACTACTCTAACCATGCTAACTACTCTAACCATGCTAACTACTCTAATCATGCTAACCAGTCTAATCATGCTAACCAGTCTAATCATGCTAACTACCCTAACCATGCTAACTACTCTAATCATGCTAACCAGTCTAATCATGCTAACCAGTCTAATCATGCTAACCAGTCTAACCATGCTAACCAGGCGTCTCCCCTGTGCCTCCAGGCCTCCCTGTGGACGTCAGCGCGGAGGACCTGAAGTTCGCCCTGCAGGGTGTCCCCGGGGCGGGCCAGGTGAAGGTGGAGGACCTGGGCACCTGTAAGCTTCCCAAGTGGAGGGTCACCTGGCTCAGCAGGCCTGGAGCCCAGCCGCTCATGAAGGTCTGATCTGTCTGGGACGTAAAATCTGCCTGAAACACAAAGCTGGAGTAGGAACGAATTCTTCATTTCCCTCCAGGTTGACGACTCGGCGGTCGTCGGGAACAACGTGACCTTCCTGGTCCAGGAGAAGACAAAGGGAGGGCTGCTGACCCGGGGCTTGACCGGGGACTTTTTCCGGGTTTGGGAAACAGAGCCGCAGGTACTCCCGGAGCTCACCTGGCTGTTTCAGCCTGTTTGTGTTCACCTACTGTGATTCAACTGTTGGGCCTTCAGGGCTAGAAACTAGAAACTCTGATTGCTTTGACCAGCTGCAGTGTTTCAGAACAGGTGTGCTGCTCTGCAGGTGGAGGTCTACATCAACGGCATTCCCTCCAACTGCTCCGGACGCTGCAGCTTCCGCTGGTCGGAGGAGGAGACGCCGGTGGTGACGGGGATCAGCCCGACTCGAGGTGAGTCCCTGCAGCAGCAGGTGGGATCTCAGCGCTCCGGAGTCACACGGAGGATCAGGAAAACATGGACAGCGAGCAGATTTACCTCTGACTGGTCCTAAACATACTTAAAAAAAATCTAAACTAACTTTTTATTGGATAGATAAAAAGTAAAAAAATCACATAAATCCTGACAGCCAAACTTCCTTCAGCTCCATTTTGGTTTCTTTTGATCCAGCTTCAAAGTTTACTTTGATGGGAAAACTCTTTCCCCGGAAAATTTCTATAATTCCCAGATTTTTACCAACTCTTCCTGGTCCTCTTCGGAAATGTGAATAGAAGATCTTTGCAGCTTTGTCAGTTAGGGAAAAAAATTTCACCTGGACCAATATTCCTGATCGTTCCAGGATCCAATGGACTGGGAACGCTGATCACCATCACTGGGACGGGATTCAGCTCGGAAAATGCTTCCATCATGGTGGGAAGCTCCAGGTGTGTCGTTGAAGAGGTCACAGGTGAGGAAACGCTTCCTGCAACGTCCTTTTGGGACGTTTGGACCTCTATGGGGTCATGTGGAATGGTTTGTTTCTGATTCTGTTTCCTGTAACTGAACTGATGCTTGATGTGTTCCAGCTTCCTCTCAGGTGTGCAGAGTGGGCGGAGCCAGCGCAGGAAGCTACCCAGTGTCCGTTAACTTCCCGTCTCTGGGCAACGCGCGCTTCGCCGCCGACAGCGTCCTCTACTTCACCCAGCAGCTCATCGTGTCTTCGCTCTCGCCGACCTCTGGAGGCGTTGCAGGTGTGTGGCGCCTGACTGTCGCTCACCTGGAGCTTCAGCGTCTTCATTCTGCCTCTGACTTCCTGCCCAGGTGGCACCCTGCTGACGGTGAGCGGCTTCGGCCTCGGACACGTCGCCACGGTAATGGTCGGCGGCGAGGACTGCGAGGTCGTCCAGGCAGCCGACACCGAGCTGACCTGCAGAACCCCAGCAGTAAGTTTTCACGCCGGCATGCTCAGCATCCGATGGGAGTTTCTCGGCTTGAGGAGCGGGTCGGTGTTTCGTGGTTTGTGTCTGATCTCAGGGTCTAACTGGCAGCAGCAGCTTCAGATCTAATCTGACAGAGAACGTAACCGTGTCTCATCATCACACAGTGAGACATGGAGTCCCACAAGGCTGACTGTTTGGTCCTTTTAAAGTTAGACCAGTTGTGCTGCTATGATGCCTCTTCTTCCAGGGAGCTGCGGGGTCACAGGTTGTCACGGTAACGGTGGGAAACATGAGCCAGACCGCAAACGCCACCTTCACCTACGATGATGACCTCACAGCTCAAATCTGGAGCCTGAGCCCTCAGACTGCCTTTGTGACGGGTGAGTCCTGTCTCTAGTGAGGAGGAGGAGGAGGAGGAAGGCTTTATAGCATCATGCTGCTGCAGGCCAACAGGCCACCATATCTTTGTCTGACATGAAAACAAAGCTGGCTTCACATCTGCGTGAGAAGAAAGCTGCAGCTTCACCCACCATCATTAAAGGATTTTCCCTTGCTTCATGAATGTTCATTGTTTCTCTCCACCTGTCACTCTGAGCCGCCTGAGAACATTTTGTTTCCATTTCTGTTTTGTCCTGCAGCTGCAATGTTGACCTGCAAGTTTCTGCCTTTTGTTGAGATGAATCCCATGAGATGAACTGTAATCCTGTAATAACAGCTGCTGCCAGCCAGCAGCCCCAACATGGAGCCTTAACACCAACATGATGCCTTAACGGCAACATGGCACCTTAATGCCAACATGGCGCCTTAATGCCAACATGGCACCTTAATGCCAACATGGCGCCTTAATGCCAACATGGCGCCTTAATGCCAACATGGC
>NW_006801820.1:0-1146 GCF_000485575.1 Poecilia formosa
TTAAATGAAATGCAAACTTTAATTTAAAGGAAGATTTGGGACCACTGAGTAACGGCCTAGACCGCAGGTAAGAGATATCCCTGATGTTGGAGTTGTGGATATGAACTTACAGCAATGATTCATAGCATATAATAATGCATTCCTGGTATTCTTTACCCTTTTTTAGCACTTGAAATTCATTCAATTTGTTTCCTGAAAGAAAATCTCATTTTACAGCTTATGTATAACAAAAGGAACAGTTTAAATTTCCTCCTTCTCTCTGCTCCTGCTCTACATTCACAATGCCTCCTTTTCAACTTATCTGAGAATTCAAGGTTTAAAGGTATTTGAAATTTTGCGATATTAATCAGCCATTTAAAAATAAAGAATTAAAATTCAAAAATATTTTATTGATCCCAAAGGGAAATTAAATGTTGTAACTCATTAATTCAGATCCTTCAAAGAGTTATTGTAGATTGCGATGGCTGTTGGCAGGAAAGATCCCTTGTAGCAGTCTCTATCACAGTGAATCTGAAGAAGCCTCTGACTGAAGACACTCTGTCTTCCCAAGACAAGTCCCTTCAACAGACTGGACTTCACCAGTCGAGTCTGTTGCCCAAATCCTTGGGAAAAAAAATTATTGTTGCATCATAATAATTTTTCAAATGTAAAAACATATTAACAAAAATCTTTCCAGCTCCCCACCATCCAAAAGCAGAGGGAAATGAGTTTCCACGAACCAGTGAGTCTGATGGACGTGGATCCACCGAGCCTAAACACTGAGAAACATCAGAGAGAACACAGAACAGAACTAAACCCAAAAGAATCCAGGAAATGGCTGGCTTGTTTGAATGTTGCCTAGCAACAGGTTTAAGGCGATTCATATTGCTTATGAATACCAGACAGCAAAAAAATAACCAAATAAACATCCAAACAAAAAAACTAAAACCTGATTAGTATTTTTTTGTTTGTTTAAAATCATATAATCGTATGGAAAATGGAGCATTTAGCAATGCAAACTAGGGCTGAAACGATTCCTCGAATGATTCGAGTACCTCGATTACTAAAATTCCTCGAGGAAAATTTACCTGCCTCGAAGCTTCGTTAATTTATGTTTTATTAGTTAGCGCCCCGTGTTCCGGCCGGGAGTGCCATTAGTAGGTGCGG
>NW_006801820.1:2086-3635 GCF_000485575.1 Poecilia formosa
ATGGTTCAGAGGTCACTGTAACAGAAGCTGTTTCTAACACACAAGAGATGGTAAATGAGCAAGGGGAGAAAGCAACCTAAGCCTAAGAAGAAGAAGATGGTACCTCTTCAGGCCTGGTTGGAGGTGCACGCCCCCGTTCATGGGAAGATGTATGAGGAAAATAGTGAACAGCGAGATGATTCACCGGTGACTGGTAAAGAACCAGGCTCTAAACCTCTGGAGACACAGAAGAACGCTCATATCAGTGTAAACATGTGAAGAAGACTGCAGCAGCATGGGAGGATGACAACATTGAGAATGAGATCATAACATTTGGAAACTGGACGTATGACTTGGACCCAATATGTCGAACAATTGAGTTGGAATTCATTCCATGGGTCCTCAAAGAATCGACCTCTAAGCCGCTGGACGCTGAACACCAACCAGAGAAAACACAACCAAATCAGAGTAAGGATGCCATGACCCCACAAAACACGCAAACTGCAGAATCTTCCACTGGCATTGATGAAAAGTTTGACAGTTCTGTCTCTCCAAAGTAAGTTAATGATTCTCCCTTCTTGGAAAAGGGGTCTTGCTCAGTAGACAGTGTGAGCTCTGCTCCACAGCTGGAGGATGAATCGGCCTGTAAAATACAGAAACCTTCAATAATCAGAAGGCTTCTGAAGAAAACTCTGAACAAGTTTCAATAACAGAAACAGCTGAGAATCAAACAGCCACTGTCAAAAATGAGATTAATCCAAATGAAGCTTTGCTCTCTAAACTTCAAGTTACCAAAAAAGGGAAGGCTTCTGGAAAGCAACAAAATGGGGAGCAGCAAGTGGACAAAAAGCCGTCTAAGAAAACTGGATATAAGAAAAGGAGAAAGGCAGCAAGGAAAGCTGCCTCTGAGCAAGAAGCCCCAAAGAGCCAAGAGATTTCTGGAGAAAACAGCAAACGGCAACAAGGAGTTGCTATACCAGAACCGTTTGAGGATCAGACCGCCATTTTGAAGAATGAGATTTCTACAGATGAAACTGGGATCTCTGAATTACACCAGAGCACAAAAGAAGAGAAGGTCTCTGAAACTCAACAAGATGGGGATCAGAAAGTGGAGAAAGAGCTACGTAAGAAATCTGAAAATGAGAAATGAAGAATATCAGCATTGGAAGCTGCCGCTGAACTGGAGGCTCTTATAAACCAAATCAAGATGGACACCTCTGAAACTGAAAACTAAGGAGCCAAAACTCTGGCACCACAAACTGTTTTACAAATAAAAACAGAGAACCTGCAGACTGTGTTTGAGGAAAAGGAGACACAACTTGCAGCTTCATCTGAAATGCTGAACGATCAAGAGGAAAAAACAGTGAAGTTAGCAAAGCGGAAAAAGACTCTACAACCCCTGGCAAAAAGTATGGAATCACCAGTCTTGGATGAGCACTCATTCAGACATTTCATGCTGTAAAACAAACTCGGATCAAAAACATGAAACAATATTAAGGTCATTCCAAAGTGCAACTTGTTGGCTTTCAGGAACACTCAAAGAAATGAAGAGAAAACATTGTGGAAGTCA
>NW_006801821.1:0-1692 GCF_000485575.1 Poecilia formosa
AGCACTTGGGACAGAATTAGGTCTTTAGCTGTCCATTGGTGTACTTGGGATGTGGGGATGGGGGGATTATCCATCACATCCAGCATGAAGACTTGTCCTGAGTCTTCCTCCTCATCAGTCTGTGGTAGTGGCAGACGACTCAATGCATCAGCGTTGGCATGAACTTTACCTGGTTTGTATACAATGTTGTACTCATATGCTCTCAACAGGGTAGACCACCTTTGCACTCTCTGCGATCCCATCTGTGGCACTGGTTTTGTTTCATTAAAAAGGGAGATCAGAGGCTTGTGGTCAGTGCTGATTGTGAATTTCCGACCATAGATGTACTTGTGAAATCGCTTGATCCCGAATATGATGGCTAACCCCTCCTTGTCAAGCTGTGAGTAACGTTTTCCGCTGGCGTTAATGTCCTTGACATGAACCCTAAAGGTCGCTCACTCCCATCTTCCATCACATGTGACAGCACGGCTCCCACTCCGTATGGTGAGGCGTCACATGCCAGCACCAGGTCTCCGTCTGCTGAGTAATGGCACAGTACTTTGGCTGATTTCAGCAGCTGTTTAGCTAAGCTGAATGCTTCCTGCTGTTCTTTATTCCAACACCATGGAACTCCTTTCCTCAGCAGATGATGTAATGGTGCTAAGCGTGTAGCAAAGTTAGGAAGAAACTTGTTGTAGTTTAGAAGGCCCAAAAAAGCTTTTATCTCAGTCACTGTGGTGGGAGGTGGACCTTCCTCAATGGCTCTCACTTTGCTTTGGACTGGGTGCAAACCTTCCGCATCGATTCTGTGCAGATTTATGTTTTCGCATCCACCTGAATAATGTGTAGTTGCGCCACTGTATAGTTATAGAAATATATATTGATATTACTAAATAATTTATTAAATAAATTATGAACGGCTGTGTGCTTTGCAATATGCTCTTCATACATCAATATCAGAATATTTCATTCCTATTCTATTGTTACAGCCACTATGCATATTTAAATATGATGAACTATGTATTAAAAACATACTTAAAAAATACAATTGTTTATAAATGTTGCTTTGATAGATGTTTGAATATGGTTTCCAGTAACAAAAAAGTGTGTTATGATCGATTAAATGCGCTGATACGTCATTGTGCTGCTAGACACATAACGCTGAGTGGAGTGGTGTACTGCTCCAAGATGGCCGCCCTAAATCTCGTCAGCGACAATAGGCGAGAGCGGTCCATGATTCGTCTATCCTTATATTATGTCTATGGTTGCGTTACTTGTTACATCCAAGTCGCGTTGCTCTTTTTTCCGTTAAAATGTGAAGTTCATGGACTTAAGGTGGCGCCGTAAAATCCAAGTAATAACGTGACTTACGTGTCTGTTGTCACCCATCGCCTCAACCTTTACTCCCACGCGGAGCTCCAGACATGCGCAGTGGTTTCCTCTGAGCGGGAGAAGATGTCTGTCTGATCGTCGGTAATATAATAGCGCTGCATAAATCATGCATATGGCGACATGTAAAATCAGCAGCGCTTCGCTTTCACAGACGGTGGGGACTTCGTCCAACTTTTAGCGTCACTTGGAAGGAAAGCTTAAAGAAAGGTAAGATCTGTGGATGTGATGCTAGCAAAGCTAGCTGTACTGAGTCTGAGACACAAATGTTGCATCTGCGATGAAAAAAAAGTTGTCACTCATGCGCTGAATTATTGTGTGGAG
>NW_006801821.1:2663-3653 GCF_000485575.1 Poecilia formosa
CATCAAATGCTGACAGAGTGCCGAACGTCGCGCTCATTGCGGCCTTGCTAATCACCTCCGTTGGTAATCTCTCCGCCTCCTGTGTTTCCGCCCGACAACGACGAAGCTGAACTTGGTTTCCATCTCTAGCTTCCAATAGCTAAAGGGCGATTCCACTTAATTTTTCACTACTTTACGCATCTTTAATCGACTCTAGTTTAAAAACTACAACACCTAGACACTTGAAACCTGGACTGGATTATTCTCCTCTTCAAGCTGGATATTTAAAACCATATTTGGCATTTGTGAAACCTTTTTCTGATTTGTGAAAACTCAATAAAGTTCGATTATTACCATTTTTTGGAACTCTTTCACACTAGAACTTCTCTGCTTAAAAAACTACAACATCTAGACACTTCAAACCTGGACTAGATTATTCTGTTCTAACAGTAGAATATTTAGAACCATGTTTGGTATTTGTGAAACCTTTTTCTGATTTGTGAAACTTCACTTCACTTAACAGACCCCTGCAAAGGTTCTTTCCTTCCAACAGACATCACCATCTACAATAACTCTTTGAAGAATTAATGAGTTACACCAACATTTAATTTCCTATTGGGATTAATAAAGTGGTTTTGAATTAGAATTCAATTTGAAAAGAACCGCATGGAACAAGCGTGAATAGTAATCTGACCTTTAGTGAAGTTTCACAAATCAGGAAAATGTTTCACAAATCCCAAACATGGATTAAAATATTCTGCTATTAGAGCAGAATAATATAGTCCAGGTTTGAAGAGTCTAGGTGTTGTAGTTTTTAAACTAGAGTTAAAGATGCGGAAAGTAGTGAAAAATTAAGTGGAATCGCCCTTTAGCTATTGGAAGCTAGAATTGGAAACCAACTTCAGCTTTGTGCTTTAGACACAGTTTTTTTTTTCGTGCTTCATGTTTTTGTAGTCACTGCGCTAAACGATGCCTCCAAACAGATTTCTATCTCAGGAACCATAAAAGGTT
>NW_006801822.1:0-2524 GCF_000485575.1 Poecilia formosa
GCATCAATTATATGTCTGTACCGCAGAAAAAAAATATCCTGTACTCTGAGAATAATTTCCCCCAGCCCTAGTAATCAAGCAGAGATGTTTTTTTTTTTTTTATAATGGCATAAACTGAAATTTCCGCAGTACTATCATGAATGGATTATGTCATGCTGGGTTTTAGTTTTTGAGCCCACATGCAGAAACTCACAGAGAGGCAGAATGAAAATTTAGATGTTTATTGACAAAGATAAAAAGTTCAAAACATCCACAGTCGGGAAGCTGCAGTGGGAGGACTGGCACAGCTGCACACAGGGGAGAGTGGAGGTGAGTTTAATGACCGTAGGAAATCTGGCAACTTGTATGGGTTCGAAGCTTACTTGTGATAATGAGTTCTGGTCGGGGAAAGGTTCCGGTACCAGGTTGCGGCTAGGCGTAGAGGCTGACTCGGAGAGGGATGAGGAAGGGAACGACTCGTGAGTGAGAGAGAGACCAGGAGTCCTCGGGGCGGACTCTAGCCGGAGGCGCACAGTGGGCTCTTAAACAGAGGGATATGAGAGGACTCCAGTTCCCGGTGAGTCTCGCTCCCAGCGTCGTGAGGGGACTTCCCTCTAGGCTCGACAACAGGAGTTCTCCGGGGAAAACTTGAAGATGTCCTGGAAGAGGTCACAAAACAACAGGTAAGCTCTTAAGGCAACTAGAAACAATCTCAATGAGACGAACAGTAGGGAGGCTGGAGGTACCACAATAGGTAAAACACTCTGGCGGTGAAGAGCGGGAGCCTGCCGCTTAAATACTCCTCTAGATGACGATTAGAGCCAGGTGCGTACCGCGGAGCCTGCTGACACACCCACCAAGGAAAAACAGTCTCTGGCGCCCTCAGATGGTCAGAGCTGAAAAAGAAGAAAACCCAACCTGGTACCTAACAGATTAACAAAACCTTACTGGATCCTTCATTCTAAGTGAAATCAGTTTATAAGAGGCATCCAGTTTGAAACGGTTTGAAATTGCTTTTTATTTAACTGAAAATATATGGAGGGCTAAGAGTTTCTTCCACCTCAGTTAGGCTTTTCTGCTTCTAAATTGTTTTCTTTAAACAGGAGTGGAAGGAAGTGGCCATGTATAGCAGATCTGTCAATGAGCTGCAAGATTGTGATCACCATTAGATGTATGCAGGAGTATCTTAAATAGTTTTCTGTATTTAGCAGGCAGTCAGTGTAAGTGCTGTAAAACTAGGGTGATAAGTTCAAATGAAAAAACAAATTTGGCTGAATTCTGGACCATTTGAAGCTCATAAAGAAAATTGTCACCAAGACCAATGGAAGAAGGATGGTGAAGAGGGTGTCGACAATAATAGTCTTGGTATGGAAATTGAGTGAGAGCCAGAGGTGATTAATATTATGATCAGAAAAAAGCAGACTATGTAATATTGCAAATATAATGTGCTGCCATGTCATCAACATCAAATAATAATGACCTGAGGTGAAGGTGAATTTGGAGAGCTATTTTTCATTCACTTAATTTGTACAATATTAGGTTAGCCATTCAGGCCAATTAGTTGGGTCTATGTATACTCAGGCAGTTGTTTTTTTGTTTGAAACAAAAAATGAAAGAACAAAAACACACTAGCTTTTTTCTTTTCTTGTCTTCTATTTTCAGGACATAGTGAGATGTTTAATAAATATGAAAATAATATATCTTCAAAAAAGTTACATACTACTACAGCTTTAAGCCTGGTTTACATAGCGGTACCTCCTGAGCCTGGTTTTATCTATATGTAACAGATAAAGTCAGGATGAACTGATCGTGCTATGTCATGCCTGGCTTTATCTCTTATCTTGGATTTCGTAATCCTATTTTTGTGAAACCCTTAAGAAAATTACAAAATCCAGATAAAGATTACTGATCTCTTTAAAGAGCGTTAATTGGTGATTGGCTAGAAAACCGCAATCGGTGCACCCCTAATAAAAAAGGATTTCCCAAGCTTTGAATGTCTTACAGAGCTCTGTTCAACCCATAATCCAGAAATAGTGTGGAACAACTTAACAAGACAAGGCAGTCCACCTAAACTTCCAGCTGAACAAGGAGAGCTCTGATCAGAGATGCAGGCAAGATGTGGTGATCTGTGTTTTCTGTGTATTTAGTTTGAGGTTTTTCTGTGCTTATTTAGTTCTGTTCCCCTGTGAATTTCTGTGCCATCCTGTCCTGATTGTTCCCAGGTGTTTCTCGTTCCCTGATTAACCTCATGTATTTAAACCCACCTGTCGTCTTTGTCTCTTGTCGGGTCCTCGTTGTGTCTCCTTGTCAGTCGCCGTTTGTGATCTGCAGTCCGTTCTCCCCGAGTTCTGGAGTTTAGTTCCGAGTGTTATTCATTAAATCATCTTTATATCTCGTCTGCATTTCTCCTCATCACCCTCACCTCAAATCATGACACAAGATGCCCATGGTGACTCTGGACCAAAGGCAGAGATCCACAGCTCAGAGGAGGAATCTGTCCACAGGACAACTATTAGTCATCACTGTACAAACCATAAGAACCCCT
>NW_006801823.1:0-1553 GCF_000485575.1 Poecilia formosa
ATCAGTGGGGTAACGTAAAGGCTTGGATGTGTTGTATGAATGCATATAGGGATGTTGTAGTGCCAAAACAAAGGTGCATCAAAAGGGAACCTGAGGCCTGGCCACCAAACATCTCCAGCGGCAGAGTGGACGCTGCGGAAAGCCAGCGACACAGAAGACGGGGGACAGCCAGGTTAAAATACTCTGCGCTCCCAATCACCGGATCAGAGTCACCTGCAAAGGGGAGGAGCATAAAGACGGACACCAAGACACCTGCAAAACAGCCCACAAGGCCCAGGGCCGTAACAGTTGTTTTTTTTTAACTTTCTCCAGTTTTTTTTTACACATATACCATATAATGCTAAATTTTAGCATTATTTAGCATTTCTTAGCCATTTAATGCTAAATTGAAATAAACTGAAAGAATCGTTCCTGCTGAAGAAACTAGATGTGTTTGGTGGTTCAGGGAAAATTTGCCTCCTGTTTCCTCTATAGTGGTGGAGAAAGTACTCACAAATGTACTCAAGTAAAAGTAAAAGTACCACATTAACATTTTACTTAAGTAAAAGTAAAATTATTTTAAAATTTTTGCATTATATAGCATTTTTTAGCCATATAATTCTACATTTTAGCATTATATAGCATTTTTTATCCATATGTTACATTTTAGCATTATATAGCATTTTTTAGCCATATAATGTTACATTTTAGCATTATATAGTATTTTTAGCCATATAATGCTAAATTTTAGCATTATATAGCATTTTTTAGCCATATAATGCTACATTTTAGCATTATATAGCTCTTATCTGAGCCTTTCCAACCTCCCACCACTCAGTTAAAGACAAACTCTGATTTTTTTGTTTTCCATAGTTGCCAAAAGTTACTAAAACTTTGACAAAAGAAAATGTCTTTCAGTAGTTTCGTATTAAAATGCCAAAACGATCCGTATCTAATATTTCTTGAACAAAGAAAGTCCAAGTAATCTAGGTGATGATCAGAAAAACCAAGTGGAGAACTTAAACAGTTGGACCATCTATTTCTATCAGTATCTGAGATATAAAATCTGTCCAACCAGGCCCCACTCACTGTCCCATCCTTCATTTTTACCCAGGTATACTGTCTATCTTGAGAGAGTTTAATCCTCCAAGCATCAACCAAGCCCAGCTCTGCTGTCACCTCAGTTACTTTAGATCAGTGGTTCTTAACCTTGTTTGAGGTACCGAATCCCCCAGTTGCATATGTGCATTCACCGAACCCTTCTTATTCCAACCCCCCGACACACAAAATACTTTGCGGTATTCTGATTTAGTAATGTAATTATATTAGTTGTGTTACCACCCCACGCCACTAGAGACAGTAGCAACCCCGTAAAGATGCGACTAAGGAGCAGATTTACACTATAGAATTTGGTAAAAGCTGTGAGCTTTGCTGAAGTAATTAAATACACAACCCAGATAGCACAGAATGACTGAAACAACATTGAATCAATGTCAGCCAGAAACATTGAATCAACGTTAGTGTTTCAACCATAACTGACATTATATCAACGTTGATTCAACCATCATCTGAAC
>NW_006801823.1:2397-3509 GCF_000485575.1 Poecilia formosa
CAATGCGTAAGATGCGTCAAAAGTGGACCAATAACAAGCAAGCATTCAAGATGGACGTTTGCCAGAACAAATTGGAACATTTTTCATCGGTGCTGCCAAAATCATCGTAGTCATTGATTAAATTCTGACACTATCCATTCACAAAAATATAAAACATCCTTCGGGGCCCCCGAAATGCCGGGGCCCCGGGCTGCAGCCCCGGTAAGCCCCTGCTAAAATCCGGCCCAGCCAGAGACAAATAACTAGAACAAAAGGTGATTTATACTGTAGTTGGAAAAATTATAATTTATACAGAATAAACTTCAATCAAATAGCTGGTTTAATCTTCCATCAACTACAAATATTTCCAAATAAGTTGATTAAATTCCTTAAAAAGTGTCTATATGCTGATAAGATCCCACACAAGTAACAATAGTCCAGTTCAGTTTAACCAGCTACCAATCCAAGAATCAACAGACTGAATCAGTCATTAGCAGGTTTAGTTCAGTGTTTCACCTGCCTTACATGTCAAGTGTTTCCCTTCTGCCTCACCTGGATTGAATCTGTGGATGATTAACAACCTTCTGCACTTCTTGATGGCTGCAGACGGTCATGCAAACATCTAACTCAGCTGTTCTGGAACAGAGGCTCATTTAAGCACATCATAATAAAAAGTTTCAAATCCATGCTGAGAGTGGAACTCCTTCAATCGGGGCTCCTCTGCAGCTCTGATGTTACTCATACAGGTGAAAAGGAGAAGGAAAACAGAGAGAGACAGTAGAAAGAAGATCACCCAGTGCACTTTAATCATCATCTTATTTCTGAATTTTCAGTCGCTTTGAACCTTTTACTTAATTTTCTGACAAATGTCTCCGGACGTTTGTCGTGTGTTTTTTAACCGTTAGCCGTTTAGCCGATTCTTTTCATCCAACATTTCAAAACCAACTATTTCCTGTACCATTAATACACTCTTGATAAATTTTTCTGCATCAGGAAAATAATCAAGGACTTTAACTTGTTTTCCAAACGTTTCATCCAGAAAATCATTAATTTCCTCCAGAGTGTACAAATCACCACTGGATGTTTGTGAATCTGCGGTTGAAACGCCTCTGAGTCGCTGTCAGACTCCATGT
>NW_006801824.1:0-1182 GCF_000485575.1 Poecilia formosa
TGCAAGGAAGGAATGTCGCCGTGTTGAACAGAGGTGGAAAAAGGATAAATTGCAGGTTACTTTTCAGATTTTAAAAGACTGTTGGCGTCTCTACCAGAGCACGGTTAAAGAGGCAAAAAGGGAATATTTGGCAAATATCATTCTCTCAAACAGCCATAACCCACGTGTTTTATTTAACACAATTGACTCTGTGCTTAATATTCCACAGAGTGCCTGTTTGGAAGCTTCTCCTGATGTGTGTGATGATTTTCTGTATTTTTTTTATTGAAAAGGTTGGTAGTACCAGGGCTCTTATCACAGCTCCTGACTCTGACCCCTCTGTTTTGGTCCCTTGCTTGGCTGTTTTCAATCAGTTTGAGCCTGTGACTGTCTCACTTTTAGAGGACGTGGTTGGCCGTATTAAGCCATCAGGTTCCCCCCGGGATGCTGTGCCTCCACGATTTTTTAAAGATATGTTATCTAGCATAGGGCAGCCTGTTCTTGCAATTATAAATAGCAGTCTGTCCTCAGGTGTGGTTCCTGCTAGTTTTAAACATGCAGTAGTGCAACCACTGCTTAAAAAACCTGGCCTTGATCAAACTGTTCTGGCTAATTATTGGCCTATTTCGAAGCTGCCTTTTCTTTCTAAGGTTTTAGAAAAACTTGTGTACTGTCAGCTGAAACAGTTTTTAGATGACAATGGCATTCTGGAGGTTTTTCAGTCAGGTTTTAAAACTCTTCATAGCACAGAATCTGCTTTAATAAGAGTTTTTAATGACGTCCTTCTTGCATGTGATTCTGGTAACCAGGTTGTTCTGATTTTACTTGACATAACTGCTGCCTTTGATACAGTAGACCACGACATTTTAATATCGCGATTACAGCATATTGTAGGTATTGGTGGCACTGTTCTTAAATGGTTCAGGTCTTACCTGGAGGAGAGAACAATTTCAGTCAAAATTAGTGACTCTGAATCATCTGCTGCTTCAATGCCTTATGGTGTCCCGCAGGGCTCAATACTGGGCCCACTGCTTTTCTCTCTTTATTTACTGCCTCTGGGTTCTGTCCTCAGGAAACATAGGATTTCGTTTCATTGTTACGCTGATGATTGTCAGATTTATTTGCCTCTGAAGCAAAAGGATGTACATTCTATCAAACATCTCCTGGCATGTCTAGGTGATATTAAAGCTTGGTTGGCCTTGA
>NW_006801824.1:2182-3662 GCF_000485575.1 Poecilia formosa
CTCGATTGGATTACTGTAACGCACTTTATCTGGGAGTCAGTCAGTCGCTGCTCTCACGTCTGCAGCTGGTTCAGAATGCTGCTGCATGACTTTTGACAGGAACTCGAAAGAGGGAACACGTGACCCCTGTCCTGGCCTCACTTCACTGGCTGCCTGTATATTTTAGGATTCATTTTAAAATTATTATGTTTGTTTTTAAGTCACTACATAATCTTGCCCCGGCTTACCTCTCTGAGCTTCTTCACCTATACATACCTTATCGGTCTCTCAGGTCCGCAGATCAGCTGCTTTTGGAGGTACCGAGATTAAGAAGGAAGCTCAGAGGGGACAGGGCTTTCTCTGTCATGGGCCCCAAATTATGGAACAACTTGCCTTCGCAGGTCAGAGAGGCCCCCTCACTGTCCACTTTTAAAGCTCGTCTTAAAACCCATCTATTTTACTTGGCTTTCAACTCTAGCGGGATCTAGTTTTAAATTCTATGTTTTTGTTTTTAAACTGTAAGTTTTTATTTTATTTTATTTATTTATTTTTTTTATTGTTATGTTGTGTTTTGATGTACAGCACTTTGTATCAGCTGTGGTTATTTTAAAGTGCTTTATAAATAAAGTTGGTATGGTATGGAGAAAAGCATCTCTGATCAGTCGACATCAACAATTATTAGTTTTTTGGTTTTAAATATCTGAAATACTACCAAACTGTTGGTGTGATCTTTCCTGTCTTATTCATACTTTTCACTCCATGGCGGTAGCGAAACCTTAAACTACTGCTGCTGCGTAAGTTACCCAGCAGGTCGTTGCTAGGTAGCCGAAGTTGGGGGGAACTTGAACGTGCTTGCTACTCAGGAGGTTGTTGCTAGGCAACCAAAAAGTGAATTAGTTAGCAGATGCCACCTACTTTACTTAACTAGTTGTGAGAAGTTGAGCAGCTAAAGCCTTTCCTCTGCCTACATCCCCCAGAATGCTGTGCCATTCTGGATCAGCGTTCAGTGAATATTCTACATAATGAATATCTATTAATATAGTATTTATTTAAACTTTATCAACTTTTTATCAACTTTATTTAAAGACGCAAAATAGGTCCATAGAGTAAAAGAAAAAAAAAAACTGATCATGTGTATCACAATATAGATTGTTATTGGTTTATATTCCAGCCATACGTCAACATCAAATTATTTTCAGTAGCAGGACTTTGAAAAGATCGTGCAGTTTGTCTAATGCAATGATCATGACTGAGGGTCATGTCAGATCTTTATCACTCTGGAAGCTTTTTTCTCATTAAAATGACTTTTCTCTCATAATTTTGAGACATATTTTTCTGTGAAAGAAAAGACCACGAGGTGGTTGGTGGCTCTGGAGAATACATCAACAGAACTATTTGCTGGGTACTCTACCAAAAAACTGGATTTTATGGAAAAAGGTCAAGAAGAAAAAGAATGTTGATGAAATATTTTATCACAAGCAATGAAGAAGAGGCAGCAAAC
>NW_006801825.1:0-756 GCF_000485575.1 Poecilia formosa
GAGATTACATACATCATTCCCTTTCTCGCCCTCGGCGTGTGTGAATCTGGCCGCCTTGCCGTTGCGGCTCCGCCGGGTGTGGTCCCCGTTGTGCCACTTGGCGGGATTGTTCGGAGCCGGAGGCGGTGACGCGGCCGACGCCTTCTGCCCGTCCGCCTTGTGCTTGGAGTTCAGTCTGGAAGAGAAAACAAAAATACAGGCTGGTTTACAAACTGCTTTTCACTACTGGACAAAAATATAAATGAATTAAAGCATGTAAAATATTCGGGTGGAGACAATCACAACTACCTGCTTCACAAAATGTCAGGAGTCAGATTTTAGCAGTTGTAGGATTTTTTTTTCTTTCTTATTCTTCTTATTCTTCACTAGTGCCAGACATATGCGTTCGTTTTGACTGTATTTACCCAGAATGCCATGTGCTACAGTTCGCTTCCTACTCTTGGAGCGGTTTCCGGTCCACTTGGCATTCACACATGCAGCAGAGTTTACTTCAACCGAAGTGAGACCTACGTTTTTAGGCAGAGCAGAATTTGCTTGCTTGGGTCCACATCAGAGTTTAATCCACACACCTCCCAACCGGACCGGACTCCAGACCAAGGGCGTAGGTTCGGTCTAAGTTTTGGTGGGGACCTTGGTGGGGACCTTGACAACCCCCCCCACACTCCCCCGAAAGCACAGTGAAATGCCCAAGAGCACCGAACATTTTTGAGAAGGGGGGGGAAACCACATTCAGTGCTGACCTTACTAAACACCGGA
>NW_006801825.1:1543-3445 GCF_000485575.1 Poecilia formosa
GCAAAGAGTTACTGCAGGTGGTGACGGTTGTGGGCAGGAAGGATCTTTTGTAGCAGTCTGTAATGCAACGAACTTGAAGAAGCCTCTGACTGGAGACACTCAGTTTTTCTAAGATAGTCTCATGACGGTCAAGGTTGTCCATCGTTTTCTTGATTTTACATAAAGTGAAGACTGAACTTTTTGGGTTGCCTGCAAAATGCTTGCACTTCACATCACTCTGACCACACTATCGCCATGGCGACAGTGGTTGCCAGTGAGATATTTCGCAAGGAAGGAGAGAGACAAACTGCTGTTTGTCGGCGTGCTCAGCTGTTAGAAGACTTGCATCTGTAATTATGGACACAGCGAGAGAAAGATTTTTATTTGAACACTGAACATCTGTTGTAATAAAACAAAGTATTGAAAAGCTTAAGGCATACGATAGCAAACATAAATCCACTTGGACGTCTGAATGTAGATGATTATTTAGGAACTGAATTCTTTCATTGTTACAGAGTATTTTCCTTGCAAACTGGGTCAGAACCCATCCAGGTGTTTGGTGTGTGAAGCCTCAGATGTTGTTTTAACTCCACAGCTGCTGCATTTCGTTTCTTCACATTTTAGTCACAGTCGGGTGTGAAGGGTTTAAATAAAGCCCGGCCTGGCCGTTCTTCTGTCCTCAGCATTAAGACTGACACACCGGCCCCACATCAATATCACCTTCCTTCATTGCAGTTACCATGGTGATTAGTCGGGCAGGTCTGATGTTTTATTTTTATTTTTTTCCCCTTAGTATCGCCCGGTTCACCTCCAGCATGCGGCATGAAGAGTGTTGGCTTGCTGAAAGGGCAGTAATAAAGCTGTCACAGTAACATATGTGGCTGATGTAAAACTCTGAGGACCAGACCAGCTTTCCCCGGGTCGGTTTCTTCCTCAAACACCAAAACGCTGAAGCCGTTGCTCATAAGAAAGCAGCAGGGCTCTACCAGGACACGACTCTGAGGTCCTCTCCTCATGTATATCTGATGGCCTCAAAATAGGAAGCCTGATGGAGGGGGCTGGGGGGAATAAGGCATGTTGCTCTGGCTCCGTTTGTCCGATACATTATTCATACATCAACATCACCTGCAATGCAGAGCATCCTTGGAGCGAGGACGAAAGAGAGGAGATGGAATGAGGACAACGGCGGGGACGGGCGGGTTTGGGGGAAGGGGTGTATGGATGGATGAGAGGTGGGAAAGCACAGAGGAGCAGCTCAGCAATTTATAGAAAGGCTCATTTTTCTTGTGTTGTGCGCCCCCCGTACAGGCTGGGTTATTAGAGCAACACATTTAGCCCCACTGCCCCCCCGAGTCAGGCGGGCAATGAAGCCGGGTGGAGGAGGCCTCTCTGCAATTGCTTATTGCCGTTACCATGTCCCAAGGCGTTGCACAAGTTGCTCTTGATGAGCTCTTGCTCTTCTTTGATTTCTTCCCTCCCTCCCTCCCTCCCTCCCTCCGTCTCCGTCTCTTAATGTCTTTACGAACGCCTCCCCCTATTCTTCTTCCTCCCAGCCTCCTACCTTTCATCTCGTTTTTCCACATTTGTCTCCCGACTTCAAGCTGCTGTCTTTCCTCCTTTAGGGTATCCGCAGCTTTCAGCAAGTCAAATTTAAGACTTTTCAAGAGCTTTTTAATGCAGCAGTTGGAGGATCTTGCTGTATTATAATTTAGCCTCGAGAAAATGTGAAATTTCTGGGGTCTGTTTGTGTCGTCCACTTTTGTCGTTGCTATTGCCATGTGTTCGGTTTCACTCTGAGTGACAGTGACTTTCGTCTCTCACTTTCCTTTTGTCTTTTCCATCTTTTATCTTCCCTCTCTTCTCCTTTTTGTATTACTGATTATTCTGACATGGAAACAGCTGCCTGTCTTTTAACACAAACAG
>NW_006801826.1:0-1671 GCF_000485575.1 Poecilia formosa
ACTATAAGCCGTTACTTTTTCCCTACATTTTGAGCTGATGCAAGTAAACTGTGGCTTATAATAAGGTGTGCTCTATAGTCTGAAAGATAGGTATTTTGATATTACAGAAAATCGGTCTTAGAGGCTCTAAGACAGATTTTGAATATCCAGTTTCATAAAGTGCCGACCTGCTAATACAGACATTAGCTGATTCTGATTCCTCTTGAAAATAAGTAACAATGATTGAAAATTGCATTTAGAGGCAAAATGTGCGATGTGAATTGAACTTCTCCTTCTGGGTCAGGAGTCTGTCATTATCTCAAGAAGAAGAGTTCCTGTGTCTTGATTAAAACCATTAGCTGAGTTTCCTTTACAAAACTTTCCTGCTCAAAACTTTGTCAATATTCCGCTAATGTAAAAAAAAAACAACATAAATTTGCAACTGCGGTGTTTCCTTTAAATAAAAGACACAACTAAAATCACACGTGAACAAGTTTGTTCCTGCGATGTCACTAAAAAACATGCCACACCGTGATCCTACAACTACTTCCTGTCATCTTCTTCCTCATAGTTTGAGCCAGTGGCAACATCTGGTTGACGATCGTGTGATGAGAAAAAATGTTTCCTTTGCACGTTTGCAAAATAAACCAATTTTGATACGGACAAAAATCCACCTCATCCTAGCGCCAAAAAAGGAGTCTTTTCAAAATTGTTTGCGTGAAGCGAATTTATTCTCAAAATATATAATTATATTGTGCAATTATAGCAATTGCACAATAACAGTGGAAACACAGTTATTGTAAGATGTAGCGTGGCATGAACAGACGCATCACCTGCAGCTGTACAGGTGCTGCTCTGGTCTGCTGTGGTGGCAGACAGAGCCAAACAGCGAAACACGAAATTTATTGCTCTGTCTATATTCCAACCCTCATCTGCGATCAGGAGAAAAGTATGGATGAAGACCAAAGCAACAAGATCTTGGACTCAAATGGCTGAAATTAGCTTCACACGTAGAGCGGCTGAGCTCCACCTTTAAAAATAGGATGATTAAGCTTCATCACCCCGGGGGCAATTGGAGTTGAACCTGTTGCTCCTCCGTAAAGCAGTCAGTTGAGGAAGTATGGGCGTTCTTGTCTGTTCTTTCAAAAAAATTAAAAAGGGAAATGTCTCCTTGACATTAACTACTTATGGAAGATTTATTGTCTCAAACAAAAGTTCACCTAATAAAGATATTTTGTGATCAATTTAAAATCTGTGGCCACTATGTCCGACTCAATATTAGGGAGGATAAAGCTTTCATGTGTAAATCACATATTGCTTACATGTAAACAATCTTTCTTGTATCGACATTATATCTTTTCTTTGCATCACTGTAAGCAAAATAACACTTCCTATTTTAGATTTTGACACACAGATTTTTAGATTTTGCTTCAGATGGGATGGAAGATAAATCACGCTTTGTGCCAGAGGTCAATAGAAAGTACACTGAAATTGGTCACACTTCCTTTAAAATCATTCACAAAGGTGAACGCATCACAGTTTATTTTTCAGTAGTGTGTGAAAGAACATTTAAGAGGTCTGTGAACAGATCTGAGATGTGTGTTTATCACATTACGGTTGTGGTGCAAAACCCTGTTCCCCCAAAGGCTTGCATGCTTCAGATGAGTTCATTTCTCAGCACTTAGTGCTTTG
>NW_006801826.1:2334-3311 GCF_000485575.1 Poecilia formosa
CAAATGTTATTGAAAGAAAACAGACATATCAAAAAATAGACATAAAAGATTTTTTTTATTTTTTTCAGCCATCAGATTGAGTTTCAGGAACTCCTGATCATTCAGGTAACTTAAAAATACTTCTTCCAAGATGAGAACTGCGGACGTTCATTTTAGCATTGGGGACGTCTGTGCTGCTGCGACATGTTTTGCGTTGAGATGCTATTTTACGCTTGAATTGCTTCAGTAATAAGCCAAGTCCTTTCAGCACAACGTTCCCACAGAGACTGTCTCTTCCAGCATCCCATCAGAATTTTTGTGAAGCAAATCTTGGTCCCCAGTGCGGCGAGAGAAGCAGCTTCGTCTTCCATTGCTGTTTGCGGATGTCGCTTGTGCGTCTGATTTAAAGGCATACCAGAAACACAATACAATGGTTCTGCTTCTGGACTTTAGTATGCTAAAAAATTAATACTTTTTTTTTTTTTTTTACATTTTTAACTAATTAAAATCTATTAAATGAATTAGTTGAAATTAACACATTAATGTTAATTGAAATGCTCTTCAAGAAACAGAATATATTCCTTCATATAAACCTGGGGTGTCAAACTCATTTTCATTTTGGACCGCATCAAGATCACAAATGTTTTCGCATGGTGTGGTAGAAGGCATTGATACAACTCATTAACAAACTGTTAAAATAATAATAAATATATCTCTGCATTCAAAAAGTTATTCTGAAAAATACTGAACATCTTTTCACATTGATCCGTCCCTCCAGGATTTTGCGATTGGTTTTGTGATTTTTAAAAAAAAAATGTTTTTGGGAAATCATAAATAATTGAAATGCATCTTACAACGTTTATGTTTTTTGTAAGAGGATAAATGCAACGTTTTGTTTTTTGCCGTATTGATTATGGACTATAACTTGAGATGGAGTAAGGCTGAAGCAGCAGTGTAGCAGGGGTAATAAATAGAAGAAACAATTGTTTTTGACCATT
>NW_006801827.1:0-980 GCF_000485575.1 Poecilia formosa
TCGTCATCATCATCACCATCATCGTCGTCACTATCATCATCATCATCACCATCATCGTCATCATCACCATCATCACCATCACCACCATCATCATCATTACCATCGTCATCATCATCACCATCATCGTCGTCACTATCATCATCATCATCACCATCATCGTCATCATCACCATCGTCATCATCACCACCATCATCATCATTACCATCGTCATCATCATCACCATCATCGTCGTCACTATCATCATCATCATCATCATCGTCATCATCACCACCATCATCATCATCACCACCATCATCATCATTACCATCGTCATCATCATCACCATCATCGTCGTCACCATCATCATCATCACCACCATCATCATCATTACCATCGTCATCATCATCACCATCATCATCGTCACTATCATCATCATCATCACCACCATCACCATCATCGTCGTCACTATCATCATCATCATCGTCATCATCACCACCATCATCATCATCGTCGTCACTATCATCATCATCATCGTCATCATCACCACCATCATCATCATCGTCGTCACTATCATCACCATCATCGTCATCATCACCATTGTCATCATCACCACCATCATCATCATTACCATCGTCATCATCATCACCATCATCATCATCACCATCATCGTCATCATCACCATCATCATCACCACCATCATCATCATTACCATCGTCATCATCATCACCATCATCGTCGTCACTATTATCATCATCATCACCATCATCGTCATCATCACCATCGTCATCATCACCACCATCATCATCATTACCATCGTCATCATCATCACCATCATCGTCGTCACTATCATCATCATCATCGTCATCATCACCACCATCATCATCATCACCACCATCATCATCATTACCATCGTCATCATCATCACCATCATCACCATCATCGTCGTCACTATCATCATCATCATCGTCATCATCACCACCATCATCATCATCACCACCATC
>NW_006801827.1:1768-3017 GCF_000485575.1 Poecilia formosa
CCTGAAAACATCCTGAAAACACCCTGAAAACATCCTGAAAACACCCTGAAAACATCCTGAAAACATCCTGTATACATCCTGAAAACACCCTGCAAACATCCTGAAAACACCCTGAAAACACCCTGCAAATATCCTGAAAACACCCTGCAAACATCCTGAAAACACCGTGAAAACATCCTGAAAACATCCTGCAAACACCCTGCAAACATCCTGAAAACACCCTGAAAACATCCTGAAAACACCCTGAAAACATCCTGAGAACATCCTGAAAACACCCTGAAAACATCCTGAAAACACCCTGCAAATACCCTGCAAACATCCTGAAAACACCCTGAAAACACCCTGCAAATACCCTGCAAACATCCTGAAAACACCCTGAAAACATCCTGAAAACACCCTGAAAACACAGACTTCAGGTTCTAACGGTTCAAAGAGATTTTCACCTGAGTGATGTCATCTGGACAGGTGAGACTAGAGGACAGCCGGTCCAGCTGAAGCACGGTAGTGGAGGTATGATGAGGAAGAACTGAAACAGTNGAAAACATCCTGAAAACACCCTGAAAACATCCTGAAAACATCCTGTATACATCCTGAAAACACCCTGCAAACATCCTGAAAACACCCTGCAAACATCCTGAAAACACCCTGCAAATATCCTGAAAACACCCTGCAAACATCCTGAAAACACCGTGAAAACATCCTGAAAACATCCTGAAAACATCCTGCAAACACCCTGCAAACATCCTGAAAACACCCTGAAAACATTCTGAAAACATCCTGAAAACATCCTGAGAACATCCTGAAAACACCCTGAAAACATCCTGAAAACACCCTGAAAACATCCTGAAAACATCCTGAAAACATCCTGAAAACACCCTGCAAATATCCTGAAAACACCCTGAAAACACCCTGCAAATATCCTGAAAACTCCATGCAAACATCCTGAAAACACCCTGAAAACATCCTGAAAACATCCTGAAAACACCCTGAAAACACCCTGCAAATATCCTGAAAACACCCTGCAAACATCCTGAAAACACCCTGAAAACATCCTGCAAACACCTTGAAAACATCCTGAAAACACCCTGCAAACATCCTGAAAACACCCTGAAAACACCCTGCAAACACCTTGAAAACATCCTGAAAACACCCTGCAAACATCCTGAAAACACCCTAAAAACACCCTGCAAACATCCTGAAAACACCCTGAAAACACCCTGCAAACATCCTGAAAACACCCTAAAAACAC
>NW_006801827.1:3804-4213 GCF_000485575.1 Poecilia formosa
AATGTGGTGTAATGTTGAATGTGTGTGTGTGTGTGTGTTAATGTGGTGTAATGTTGAATGTGTGTGTGTGTGTTTTTATGTTCTGCAGAACAGCTACCTGATGTTAAAAAGCATCCATGCTGAGCCAGGACCGATTCCTTTTAATGCTTTCCTGTTTTAAAAATGTAATAAATAAAAAATAGTAAAAATGTTAAAGAGCCAAATGAAAAATTAGCTCCACTATCATCGCATTACCAGGAGAGGAGCAACCACAAAAAAATCAACATGTTCTGCTCATGGTTTCAGATCAGATGGGGCTCCTGCCGTGATCGACCAATCAGAGAGCTTCCATCGACCAATCAGAGAGCTTCCATCGACCAATCAGAGAGCTTCCATCGACCAATCAGAGAGCTTCCATCGACCAATCAGA
>NW_006801828.1:0-2490 GCF_000485575.1 Poecilia formosa
TGGCTCAGCAAAGTAACGTGATCCTCTGCAGCAGCTCTGATTGGCTCAGCAAAGTAACGTGATCCTCTGCAGCAGCTCTGATTGGCTCAGCAATGTAACGTGATCCTCTGCAGCAAGTGATGGCAAAGCGGGGCGTCATCACGACTTTACACGGTGTGTCTTTACCTCCGGCAGAGGCTCCGCCGAACCCCTGAGACCGACTCACCGAACCCCTGGGGTTCGATTGAACCCAGGTTAAGAACCACTGGGTTAGACTTTGAATTCAATTCCCAGAAGGGTTGATTGAAATAAAAGCAAGTTTTTGAAAATACTGTCATTTGTAATTTATTTTTAAGAAAGTAAGAAAAAACATTAAAATAAGAAATTGGATTTGCATCTTTTATTTTTAGTCATATTCCTTGGCACCATTCTATTAAGATGGCCCAGTTTGATGTCTCCGTCACTCTTATAAACTTTTTTATTCATGATAAAGGATCCATTCCTTTCTAAAACTTTTATTCATCTCGATTTCCATAAAGTGAACTCTTTTGCTTGTGATTTGTTAAAACAGACCAATTAGTTGTCAAACAAATCGGCCTCCAGCTTCCTCAGAAGGATAAAAATGGTTTTGTATTTTTGATTTAAATCTTACCTCCAGAAGTACAAAAACAAAATTCTGTGCTGTCATTATTAAACAACAAAGCTAAAAAAAAAAGCTGTTGTAAAAGACTATAATATAATTCAGTTGATTCCACAGGATTTAAGAGTGCATTAACAAACCAGAGGCTGTTGATAAAACTTCTCTTACGATTATATTAATACATCAGTTTTTGCTGTTTACTGTTTTTTGCAGGTGGCAAACCATTGTAGTGACCAAGTCAGTTTAGAGTTTAATCTGATTAAATGTCCTGAAACAGAAAATGTCTGTAAACCTTGATGAACTGAAGCTATCGCTCAAAAGATAAAACAATTAAAACAGGAGTGTTTGTTTCTGATTTTCATTTTATGTAATTATTAATAGTTAAATAATACTAACCTTGTGATTGTTACTAACAATGTTGATTTAGTTAATCCACAACTGTTTGTTGCAGGTTTAATGATTTGCATTCATTGTTTTTAGTTCAGTAACCTTTAGTGCTACATATGTATTCATTTCCAAACTCACCTGGTGATGTTGCCATTATTAGCTCAGGGAAATTTCCACACTAGTTACCTGAAACCAGACAATGTTCATGTTAAGTAAAGACTGTGGTTAAACCAGTTTAAATAATGGAAACTATTACAGAGTTATAATCATGCTTCGGTAGGAAACAGATATGTTTTTTTGAATCATTTACAATCGTCAAACATGATTAAAATCAAAGCAACACTGTATCTGAGCAGCAGTGATAATACCGACAATATGTTGTCTGCTAAATGTTCGTCCTGCAATGGACAACAGAAATAATATCAAATATGTAACATATGTTGTACAACCTTTAATGGAATAAATAAACCAACAGATACAACAAAGTGGCTTAATTACTACTTAATAAGTAAGAGTCATAAGTAAATTTCCCTTTTGTATTTATACTTAGAAAGTATTTAAATTGCCTTTAACAAGGTCAATCAATCTAAAATTATCTTTGCTGCTAAAACCTGGGCTAGTTTTTAGTAACATTTTTTGTCAAAGGTTCTGAACCTTTATCTGTTTATCTGTTACTATTGTGTAGTTCTGGTTGATATCTAATCTGGTTGATATCTAATCTGGTTGATATCTAATCTGGTTGATATCTAATCTGGTTGATATCTAATCTGGTTGATATCTGAACTGATTTTAGCTGCTGTCCAGAGATCTGGATGTTTCCTATGTCATGAGCACAATAAAATATTAAAATATTATTTATTAGACTTACCAATTTTTCTTAGTCTGTCTTTGTTTCCAGATCTTCAATTGTTGCTCCGATACACAAATGTGATCTGATCTGATCTGTCCTCTTCATCTGAAACCCGTTTCAGAGAAAAGAATGGATGCGTCACACTGAGGAGTTCCTGCTTGGCATTTACCCAAATATGTTGACAAGAATGACAGCAATGGAGCCTTTAGGTGCTTGCAGCACATATCATAACTGTTATTAGCATGGCAGGGCAGCTGTACCAACCCAAAGGCGACAATCTCTGGCTGTGGATTTTACCATGAAGGTGTAAATTTAATCAACTTTACTTTGGGATTGTAACTTTTACCACAATTCATTAACCCCATAAAGCTATAATTCATAAGATTTAATTAAGAACTAAAATATATGTAGAAGCAGCAGTTTTTATGCTTCTCTAATCTGGAGCAACAAACAGTGTTAAAGTAACAGCCGAAACACTGAGTTCCTTTAAATCACGGCTAAAAACCTTCCAGTTTAGAGCTGCCTTTGATTAATAACATCAATAAATATACTTTATTTTGCCAAATAATAAAGTATATTATTTGGTTTTATGGTTTTTTGTTTTATGTTTTTATCTTTTATGGGACTTTGAACT
>NW_006801829.1:0-1562 GCF_000485575.1 Poecilia formosa
CCTGTTGGAGGCTCTGTGGTAGAGAGTGTGCCTGTTGGAGGCTCTGTGGTAGAGATTGTGCCTGTTGGAGGCTCTGTGGTAGAGAGTGTGCCTGTTGGAGGCTCTGTGGTAGAGATTGTGCCTGTTGGAGGCTCTGTGGTAGAGAGTGTGTCTGTTGGAGGCTCTGTGGTAGAGAGTGTGTCTGTTGGAGGTGCTGTGGTAGAGAGTGTGTCTGTTGGAGGCGCTGTGGTAGAGAGTGTGTCTGTTGGGGGCTCTGTGGTAGAGAGTGTGTCTGTTGGGGGCTCTGTGGTAGAGATTGTGCCTGTGGGAGGCGCTGTGGTAGAGAGTGTGCCTGTTGGAGGCTCTGTGGTAGAGAGTGTGCCTGTTTGAGGAGCTGTGGTAGAGATTGTGCCTGTTGGAGGCTCTGTGGTAGAGATTGTGCCTGTTGGAGGCTCTGTGGTAGTGGTTTTGGTTGGAGCTGCAGTCATAGTGGTGGGAGCTGCTGTGGTTGTGGTTGAAGCTGCTGTTGTTGGTGGTGCTTCAGTTGTGGTTGGAGAAGCTGTGGTTGCTGTTGTAGCTCCAGTGCTTGTTGAAGCTAATGTGGTTGTTGTTGGTGCTTCAGTTGTTGTGGTTGCAGCAGTTGTTCTGGTTGGAGCAGCTGTGGTTGTAGGTAGAGCTGCTGTGGTTGTGGTTGGAGCTGATGTAGTTGTGGTTGGAGCTTCAGTTGTTGTGGATGGAGCTGCTGTAGTTGTGGTTGGAGTTGCAGTGGTTGTTGGACCGTCAGTTGTGGTTGGAGCTGCTGTGGTTGTGGTTGTAGAAGCTGTGGTTGTGGTTGGAGCTGCTGTAGTTGTGGTTGGTGCTTCAGTTGTGGTTGGGGCTGCTGTGGTTGTAGTTGCAGCTGCTGTGGTTGTGGTTTGAACTGATGTAGTTGTGGTTGGAGCTGCTGTAGTTGTGGTTGGAGCTGCTGTGGTTGTAATAGGAGCTGCAGTGGTTGTTGTTGGAGCTGCTGTGGTTGTGGTTTGAACTGATGTAGTTGTGGTTTTTGCTTCAGTTGTTGTGGTATGACCTGCTGTGGTTGTGGTTGGAGCTTCAGTTGTTGTGGTTGGAGCCGCTCTGGTTGTGGTTGGAGCTGCTGTAGTTGTGGTTGGAGCTGCTGTGGTTGTTGGTGGTGCTGCTGTGGTTGTTGTTGGTGCTTCGGTTGTTGTGGTCGGAACTACTGTGGTAGTTGTTGGTGCTGCTGTGGTTGTGGTTGGAACTGATGTAGTTGTCGTTGGAGCTGCTGTGGTTGTTGTTGGTGCTTCAGTTGTTGTGGTTGGAGTTGCTGTAGTTGTGGTTGGTGCTTCAGTTGTTGTGGTTGGAACTGATGTAGTTGTCGTTGGAGCTGCTGTGGTTGTTGTTGGTGCTTCAGTTGTTGTGGTTGGAGTTGCTGTAGTTGTGGTTGGAGCAGCTGTGGTTGTGGTTGGAACCTCAATGGTTGTGGTTGGAGACGTTGTAGTTGTGGTTGGATCTGATGTAGTTGTGGTTGGAACCTCAATGGTTGTGGTTGGAGACGTTGTAGTTGTGGTTGGATCTGATGTAGTTGT
>NW_006801829.1:2380-3433 GCF_000485575.1 Poecilia formosa
GCTGTGGTTGTTGTTGGTGCTGCAGTCGTTGTGGTTGGTGCTGCTGTGGTTGTTGTTGGTGCTGCAGTCGTTGTGGTTGGAGCTGCTGTGGTTGTTGTTGGTGCTGCAGTCGTTGTGGTTGGAGATGCTGTGGTTGTAGTCGGAGCTGAAGTGGTTGTAGCTGGAGCTGCTGTGGTTGTGGTGGGAGCGGCTGTGGTTGTTGTTGGTGCTTCAGTTGTTGTGGTTCGAGCTGCTGTAGTTGTGGTTGGTGCTGCTGTGGTTGTTGTTGGTGCTGCAGTCGTTGTGGATGGAGCTGCTGTGGTTTTTGTTGGTGCTGCAGTCATGGTTGGAGCTGCTGTTGTTGTGGTTGGAGGTGCTGTTGTTGTGGTTGGAGCTGCTGTTGTTGTGGTCGGAGCTGCTGTGGTTGTGGCTGGTGCTGCAGTGGTTGTGGTTGGAGCAGCTGTGGTTGTGGTTGGAGCTGCAGTCGTGGTTGGAGCTGCTGTGGTTGTTTTTGGTGCTGCAGTCGTTGTGGTTGGAGATGCTGTGGTTGTAGTCGGAGCTGCAGTGGTTGTTGTTGGTGCTGCAGTCGTGGTTGGAGCTGCTGTGATTGTTGTTGGTGCTGCAGTCGTGGTTGGAGCTGCTGTTGTTGTGGTTGGAGCTGCTGTTGTTGTGGTTGGAGCTGCTGTCGTTGTGGTTGGAGCCGCTGTGGTTGTGGTTGGTGCTTCAGTCGTTGTGGTTGGTGCTGCTGTGGTTGTTGTTGGTGCTTCGGTCGTTGTGGTTGGAGCTGCTGTGGTTGTTGTTGGTGCTGCAGTCGTTGTGATTGGAGATGCTGTGGTAGTGGTGGGAGCGGCTGTGGTTATTGTTGGTGCTTCAGTTGTTGTGGTTGGAGCAGCTGTGGTTGTTGTTGGTGCTGCAGTCGTTGTGGTTGGAGCAGCTGTGGTTGTTGTTGGTGCTGCAGTCGTGGTTGGAGCTGCTGTTGTTGTGGTCGGAGCTGCTGTGGTTGTAGTTGGTGCCTCAGTCGTTGTGGTTGGTGCTTCAGTTGTTGTGGTTGGAGCAGCTGTTGTGGTTGGTGCT
>NW_006801830.1:0-1671 GCF_000485575.1 Poecilia formosa
GCATTAATTTAGTTTCTTTTATATTTTCATAGTTTATGGTTTTATTAACTGGCCACTTTGTATTTTCTGGTTTAGCTGTACAGCATTTTGGTTGACTTTAGTTTTTAGAGCGTTTTATAAATGAATGAATGAATGAATGAATGAATGAATGAATGAATGAATTTCTGGCTCCTCTCCTACGTTTATTTCACTGATTGAAGGAAACATAAATACTGACAGTTGAAAGTCAGATTTCTTCTTCATCATCATCATTGTCGTTTTAATGTTAAATTTGCATTGAAATAAATGAACTTTTCAATAATTTTCTCATTTATTACCTATTACTGTACATTAATTACTGGAGGTTTTTAAAGCTTTATGTTGTAAAAACACTTTTTCTCTCTAATGTTTCGTTTTCTGGCTCTGAGCTTCGTTTATCATCAAGTCATCAGAAAATGTCAGATAATATTTTCCTCTTATTCATTTTTATTAAACATTTTTCTCAAGTAATCATGTTGTTAGTTTATATTTCCTTTTTGTGGGACCTTTTTTCCAAATGAATCAAGATTTTTAAAACCTATAACCACATAAAGTTTACATTTCTACTGCAGAAGATTTTTCTGATGTAATTATGTGTGACCATCTCTTTTTTGGTATTTAATTCTTGTTTTTTTCTGTGTCCTTGTTTCCCCGTGAGTCTCTGTGATGTCCTGTCCTCCATGTTGATTGATCCCAGCTGTGTCTAGTTTTCCTGATTACCCTCCCTGTGTATTTAAACCCACCTGGGTCCTTTGTCTCTTGTCGGGTCCTTGTCTTATGTTGTCTCATGTCTAAGCTCTCCAGTCGAGCTGTTAAGTCCTGGTTAGCGTTGGGTCTTGTTTTCAGTTCCCTGTATCAGTAGCTACCAGTAATTAGCGTGTAGCTAAACTCTCTGCTGTACCACCTGTGTTGGACTGTTTTGAGCTTTCATCATTAAATTCATCATTTTCTAAACAAACTGGGTTCAGCCTGCGTCTCTCCTCACAACCTCAACCCACCTTATGACATTATGCTTCTGTTCACCATCTGGTATAAAACTCACCTGGGATCTTTGTGTGATTTAAATATCTGGACAATAAGAGTTTATTTCTACAGTTTAGACATTAACTAATATTATAATAAAGTTTCTTCCAGGCAAAATTCATTTGCCTGCGTTCAATTTTACCTCCTAAACATGAAGTTTTTATGTTGACGAAGTTCTCTTAACCAGACCAGAACTTTACTCTATTAAAGAAGCAGCAGATGTCAACCAATGATAGGAATCTGTGTTACTACAGTTAAACATTATTGACATTTATCCTTGAATTTGCTTTATTGTCATTACTGATTATGAAATAGATGCAGCACAACAGCGCCACCTTTTGACTGAAAGGCAGATTTTCTACATCAGAATCCAGTCCAGGTGAAACGAGCAGCATCTTCCACTGATCGTCCAATCAGCAGCTTCCTCTGATCGTCCAATCAGCATCTTCCTCTGATCGTCCAATCAGCAGCTTCCTCTGATGGTCCAATCAGCAGCCTCCTCTTCTCTGTGGCTGCAGGGGCTGATGGGAGCTCTGGTTCCTCTGCTAGAAACCACGTGGCCCTGGTCTGATCTCTCAGCTCGTCCTTGTTTGGCCTCAGCTGCATCAGAGCTCCACTTCTCCCCAGGTT
>NW_006801830.1:2654-3578 GCF_000485575.1 Poecilia formosa
TGTGTGTGTGTGCGTGCGTGTGTGCGTGTGTGTGTGTCCTGTCTGTCTCTGTGTTGCCCTCCAACAGACAGGTGACCTGTCCAGGTGACCCGCCTCTCGCCCAGAACGTTAGCTGGAGAGGCAGCAGCTCCTCCTGACCCACTAAGGGACAAGGTGTTAGAAAATGGATGGATACAGAACAAAACAGAAAATAATTACAAATGTCCTCTACAGAGGACAAATCTGAACTACTGGTAGTCAGGAGGAAAACTCCTACAGTAGAGGGATGAAACCTGATGTTCAAATGATCCCTAACAAGACTAACTTAACTAGTTAGCATTTGTCACTAACTGGTCAAATGCTGACATCATCAAATCTGCCCCATTATAACAGGAAGTTTAATGTTTTACTTTGAAAAGTCCATATTTGACTTCCTTTCCATTGTGAACATGAAACTGTAACCAGAGACAGAAAACAAGTTGGTTTAACTTGATGTTCATTACTGAGAGTTTTCTACAGACAGAGAGGCTGAGCCGACTGATGTTGGTCATTTATTACCATATTGGAAATGTTCTGATCAGTAATACTGGTCTAATAATCCATAATGTCATCAGATGGATCAGAATCAGGAAACATCATTTATAATTTTTATTAAGGTTGTTATTTCCAGAAGAGGATCAGAGCATCAGTTTCATAAATTCACCTCCTGATGTTTAGGTTTGATATTTAAAACACTGAGAGCAGCAGCATCTTCCTCTGATTATCCAATCAACAGCTTCCTCTGATCATCCAATCAGCATCTTCCACTGATCGTCCAATCAGCATCTTCCTCTGATTATCCAATCAGCATCTTCCTCTGATCGTCCAATCAGCAGCTTCCTCTGATCGTCCAATCAGCAGCTTCCTCTGATCGTCCAATCAGCAGCTTCCTCTGATCGTCCAATC
>NW_006801831.1:0-1045 GCF_000485575.1 Poecilia formosa
TACATGAGCACACCCAGTGGCTGACATAATTTGTTGTCTGGTTAATGACTTTGGTACAAATGTTTTGTTGGATGTTGTTTTTCTTACATCCTGTAAAATATGTTTTGTGCATATGTAACAGAGAGAAGAGCTCGTGTGTCTGTGTGAGTTTTGATCGAAATGATTATAGTGATGGTTGTATGTATTTTTGATCAATGCGTTTGTTTGGAGCCACCTAGTGGTGTGATGAGTGACTGCATGCAACGGGTCCGTCAGGCTCTCTCGCGGCTTCCTCCACCAGAGCGCTGGTGGAGGAAGGTGCGAGAGACGCAGCTCTTAACTTCTTTTTTTACTTAGGGTCATATTTTTGTAGTTCAACAATTAACAAGGTACTGTAAGAATATTTAACATCTATAAATATAATTTGTAAAGTTTTCTTGTGGTTGGGCTGGAAAAATGTGACCCTATGAGTGGGAGCTGCGCCGGTTGGTGTTCGTGGCTGACCACTCAGTCACGGCGCTAACTGTGTCTTTTACTTTTCAGCCTGTCGGACCACTTGCCTGCAGTCAATCACATTGTGAGGAGTTTTTCATCTTTTGTTGTGCTAGGTGGGTTCAGACTGTGAATTTGTTGATATATAGAAAAATGTTGGTGAGTGTTTTGACTGTTAATTGATGTAGCTGTTGTCTGTTATTTTACTGTTTATTGCTGTTGATGTTATTTTTGATTGATTCATTGAATAAGAATGTTTTGTTTTGGTTTTGAAAATTTGTTAACCGTTGTAAGTGTTGTTAAACTATACGATCACATCTTAAAAAAAAAAAAAGAAATAAAGAATTCCGAGGAGCGTTGTCCTTTTCCTGGGTGATCAGTGTCTTTAAGGGCTTCTTTGGCTGCTATTTTAAAAAAGATCATTTAAAATGAAGTTGTTTCTACTTAGATGTATCGAGTAAATTATCCTATTCTTAAGAATTCTTATCCTACATCAAGTTAATCCAACTCTACATGAACAGTTTGTGTTTAGCATAGCATTTCTCAACCGTGGCAGTACCGCCCCACGGCGGGC
>NW_006801831.1:1991-3539 GCF_000485575.1 Poecilia formosa
GGGAACCGTATCTGATGGGGAAACGCGGATTGACGTAACACCGTCCTACCCTGTAGGATAACACACAGTAGGACGGAGAGCACAGTTAGTTAGAACATCGGTAAAGTAATAAATGAGATTTAAAAGTGCTGGTATTGCCGTTGCATACCGGTGTTCTAACTATCTGACGAGGTAGTACTGATAGTCAGAACACTGATTCACGTTGAAAGGTGAAAAATCAAGAGCTTATATGAGGGCAGATCAGGTGAAACATGATGATTAGGCGGCGCAGCAGGTCAATTACATGATGAGGGAATACGGTGAGCGTCAATACAAACGGGAAGCAAACTAACAGGACAGAAACTAACTTTAGTTGTTGGTATATTTTTGGTTTATTGTAATAATAAACCAAATAATAAATCTCTTTATTAAGTATCTTATTAAAGTAGCTCATTAATCAAAGGAAACTTAATGGAAATGCACGAAGAACAAAATGAAAGAATAAACTAAGAAACTAAAGTCAATACAGAGGAATAAATTGGTATGGTAAGGCCTTTTGAACAATAATTAATACAGAGCAAGATCAAACAGATAGATTTAATATAAAAGATAAGATCACATTGTTGAAGTGCCATTGTTTTGTTGAGACCATATCTGGTACCAAGAAGAAATATATTTTACAGACCATAATAGCATACCATTAAGTCCATTATAAGGAAAGTGTCACTTTATGTTTTTGACTAGATTTTATTTTATATATTGTTTCCAATTAGATTTTATTTTGTATATTTATTTCTGCAATCTTATTTTTCATGTCAGTGTTAATGTCATGAGGCTCTTTAATGACTTCATGACACTTTCAATTTGACTCACTAGGATTTGATTACGAACCAGTTTTGTTCTGTGTAGTATCTGCACAGTAAAACTATTAATATATAAATCAATAGACAGGTCTATTGAATAATATTATCCATGCTTCTGTTCCATATTTATATGGCATTAAAGGGATCTCTAACTTTTTTTTTTCCACTGAAAGCTCTGGTTTGCACAGTAAATACCATGCAGGTGAAATTTTATGGTTGATAACTATGGGATATCAGTCCCATAGTCCTGAAGGCAGCACAGAGAACCTGTGTCAGGTTCTGTCAGGTTCTGTGTCTGTCACAGAACCTGACAGACACAGTGAAGAGAAGAAGAGTTGATTAATATAGTTGCAGTTCTATCCGTGTTGTAATGTTGCAGACCACAGCCTTTTTGCAAATAGTTCAAAGTTTAAACTGGTATTGTTGTACATCTTTTATCTGGCTATTTTGTGCTAGATTTAGCAACCAACATCAGAATGGCTACTGATAGGCCTATCAATTTTAAGTTGAATGTCAGTTGCATTTTTCTTAGACACCTTTAAAAATGATTTCTATTCACATGGCTTTTTGTTCTTTGGCAAACTAATAATTCAGTATTGTGTTTTTCATTTAGGGATTTTTGATGATAAATACAGAAATGATACAAATCAAGAGAGCACAATAATCAGGGTTTCCCCCACTGTATTTTAAGCCTGGCGGGCCTCCA
>NW_006801832.1:0-876 GCF_000485575.1 Poecilia formosa
AGATAGATAGATAGATAGATAGATAGATAGATAGATAGATAGATAGATAGATAATGCTATATGAATTAAAAACAGGGCAATGCATTTTAATGCTCAATATTACCCATCACATACCGTTCCCCCTGTGGTAAAGGGGGGAACGGTATGTGATGCCTATATATTTCACCCATCAGATACTGTTCCCCCTGTTTTAATGTGGGTAAATGGTATCTGATGGGGAAATGCGAATTGACGCAACAGCGGTAGGTAGTTACAAACTACCGGACCAGTCTGGAACAACCAAAAACCAGCTTAAAGAACAAGTAACTGTATGAAGAAAAAAGTGTTTGAAACACCTTGCAGAAAAAGGTAGAAAAAAGACTCAAAAATCCACTCACGCTGACACTCCCGTCTCCAGCTCCATTCACTCAGAGAGAGAGAGTTTGAGTTTAAAATTGCCTTTACTTTACACTCCTTATGTCAGACAACAACAAAAAACAATCATAAATACAAACTCAAAAAAAGGAAAAACTAATGATGCCTCATCCAATGTACACAAAACATCATTAATACCCCACTTGCATACAAAACCATCAATGTTCCTTGTCAACTTAAAAAACTCAAACTCCACACGAATCCGAGCGATTATCAGTCTCTTAAATAAAACACCAGCATCATCTGTTTGATGACCGTTCTTTTTGTTTCTCCTCGACAACCATATTGCCAGTTTTGCAGTCCCAGAAATAAAATTCAAAAGAATGTAAATAGATTTATTTCCTGCACAATACCTTGGACCATAAATAAAAACACAGTTAGAAAACTGTTCACCAAAACCACCAAACAAACGACCCAAAAGAACAAAAAGAGGCTTCAATCTTAAACATTCAACAAATAAAT
>NW_006801832.1:1857-3574 GCF_000485575.1 Poecilia formosa
TCCACTAGAGTCCTTTGGAGACGTTGTATAAGAGAGGATGGCGGCGTCAACACAGTCAGTTTATGCCAGAGGGCCGAAGCAACCAAGTTATTAACTACCAAGACTCTTCCCCTGTAAGATAGCTGAGGTAGCAACCATTTCCATTTAGATAATCTGGCACACACTCTCTCCATGACACCCTCTCAATTTCTTTCCAAAATAGCCTCCGTTCCCAAAAAAACACCCAAGAATTTAAAGCCCTGATCAACCCAGTGAATATTTCCTGGCAATACGGGGAGATTATTATTCTCCCATGGGCCAACTTTCAGAGCAGAACTTTTCTCCCAGTTTACTTTAGCTGAAGATGCTTTTTCATAAAGCTCTAAACAATGCTGAAGACCCAGTGGCGCAAAAACGGGGTATGCAACGCATAGGGGCACTGCACCAGAGGGGGCGTTAAAACCCCGTCGGGAGGGGGCGGCGCCACGATGATGCCTTCGCATACACTTCACCGCGTCCTTACGCTCCTTCACCTCGCGCACATGTAAATGTAAATGTAGCGAGTTTTACCTTTCACGTGTCTTTGTCTCGGGGGGGGGGCCTTGATTTATGTTTTCGCATCCACCTGAATAATATGTAGTTGCGCCCCTGTGAAGACCCATAACATCATTCTGATTCTTAATAAAAATGTTTATGTCATCAGCATAAGCAGAGACTTTAAAATGATTAGGCAAACCTGGAAGAACAAGGCCAGTGAGGGTGGAGCAAAGTTTATGTAAAAGAGATTCAACTACAATAGAGTACAACTGTCCAGATATGGGACAGCCTTGTCTAATACCTCTCTGAACTTTAACAGGACGACTTAATCCTCCCCCAACTTTAACAACACAAAACACTTCATTATATAATAAACCCAATAAAGAAATAAAACCTTCACCAAATCCAAATGCCCTTAATGTAGAAAAAAGAAAACAATGATCGACTCTATCAAAGGCTTTTTCCTGATCCAAAGAAATAATTCCAACATCAATTTCATATAATTTACAAATGTCAAACAAATCTCTTAAAAGAAAAAGATTGTCCTTAATAGATCTTTCAGGTACACAATAAGATTGATCTCTATGTATGATAAGTTCTAGAATAATCTTCAGCCTGTTAGAAAGCACTTCAGAAAATAACCTGTAGTCCACACAAAGGAGAGAAACCGGCCTCCAGTTCTTCAACAGAGTCAAGTCGCCTTTTTTTGGAAGTAGGGAAAGAACAGCTTGCCGACAGGATGATGGTAAGATGCCTGCTAACGTCCTGCAGCCCCTCCCACAAGTCCTCCCCCAACAGCCTCCAAAATGTTTGTAGAAGTCTGCAGGTAGGGCATCTAAGCCTGGACTCTTTCCAGAAACCATCTGACCAACTGCAGCAGTCAGTTCTTCCATTGAAACTCCAGCATCCAGAACATCCCGATCTGCAGCGGTAAGCTGAGGAAGATCATCCAGCAAAGTCTCCATAGAGCTTCTGCTACAGGTCTGCTTCCTGTAGAGGTCACTGTAAAAGGCCACGGCTCCTTCATGATGCTGGGATCAGCAGGCAGCGCTCCATCAGGGAGGCAAACCGGCTGACACTCCTCTCCAAATTAAAAAAGAAAGATGTCGGGGCATCCATGTCCTTCACCGTAGTAAACCTGGACCGAACTAAAGCCCCTTTGGCTCTTTCATGTAAAAAACAACTTAACTGATCTTTCTTA
>NW_006801833.1:0-1505 GCF_000485575.1 Poecilia formosa
GTTTTATTTCAGTTATTAAAGGGGCAGTGCCATGTGTTTTCTAGATATATAGTGTCATTTTACAGCATAATTAACTGTTTAAGTTATAAAAAAGGCTTTATATATCAAATATAACTCAAGACATTTGACTTCCTAATTTAACACCTGGAATTTGGGCCTTTGTCTCTTTAAGAACTTCTCTTTCTGAAGCTCTGCCTTCAGGAAGTCATCCCAATATGGCTCCTCTATTAATGTTTCTACCAGCGTTGTTCTTTTTTTTTTGTAATTCAAATTTTTATTGATTTTCTGAATATTATCTCACATAAAACACAAATACAGAACAGAAAAAAAAAAGAAAGCCTGGTGCACCACCCCCCGCCCCCCCAAAACCCAGGGTACAGTCATATATTATATGTATGTTACAGTATCAATTCAAAAACATTCAGTAGTTGAGAAAAAGTTAGTTGTCCGGGAAAATCAGACTTCATCCAGATACATTACTCGAAGCCGTAGTTCTTTTCAGTGAGTCCCAAAAGCTATCCCATTCCATGTCCCTGTTCCCATCCATGTTGTTGAGCATGACTTCATAAGAAGCTGTATCCGTCATTGATTTAATCCACTCATTTAGCTCGGGACACTTTGTGGTCTTCCAATGTCTTAAGATGATCCTGCAGGCTGTCACCAGACCAACCACCACAACTGCAAAAGCACCTTTTGAGGTGTCTGGCATTTGAGATCGGTCTCCCAGTAAACACAGTTCTGGAGTCTGAGGGATCTCTAAGCCAAGCCATGCACTCAGAGCCCCCAAGATTTTAATCCAAAATGGTGAAACCAGAGAGCAGTCCCAAAAACAATGTAAATATGTGCCCACTTCTTTCTTACATTTCCAACACATATTGTTTGACATTATTTTCATTCTGTGTAACCTCGTAGGTGTATGATAATATCTATGTAGCACCTTATACTGTATAAATTTACTTCTGGCCTCCTTCACATATTTACCACTCTCTGACAGTACCCTCAACCATCCTTCTTTTGTATACTCTTTTCCCAAATCTTTCTGCCATAGAAGTTTAATATTTGATGATTCACTACTCAGATTATAACTTAGCAGCTTATAAAATTGAGAGGCAGTGTGTCGTTCACGCGGCATTTTAATATAATTCAATATATCATTTTCTACAATCTTTTTAAATTTTGAGGTAACACAATGTCTCATCTGTAGATATTTCCAAAAATTTGCTTTACCTTCCAAATTAAATGTGTGAGTAAGTTCATTGAAGGACATGAATTGTCCATCTTTGTACAAATCGCCAATGACGCATATGCCACGTGAATGCCACTGCCTCCAAAACACAGGTGTTTTACCAATACATATCTCAGGATTATTCCAGAGAGATGCATACTTCTCTACCTGATGTGGAAGCTTTAACACTTTGTGTACCTTTGACCAAACTTTACAAGAATGAACATAAACTGGGTTTGTTGTGTCGATCTTTTGAGATAATTTGTGTTTAGGATCAAAC
>NW_006801833.1:2505-3577 GCF_000485575.1 Poecilia formosa
CAAGAATATCTATATACTCCTTGTAGTATTCTGATGGAATACCATCATAACCGGGGGATTTCCCCACCTTCATCGCTGAGATTGCCTTCCTAATCTCCTCTTCAGTAATTGGTGCTTCCAACCGCTCTGCATGCTCCTGAGATAGCCTTGGTAGATTGAGTTTGGAGAGAAAAGCATCACTTTCTCTTTGGTTTGTCTCGTTAAACACTGAAGATGTATACAATGTTTCGTAATATTGTTTGAAGCCATTGTTTATGTCTTTTGGTAAGGTTACTAAAGTATTTCCTTGTTTAATGGCAGGGATTGTGTTCAAAAAATCCTCTTTTTTAACTTGTCTTGCTAATAATTTGCCCGTTTTCTCTCCTCCCTCATAAAATGAAGTTTTCAACCTAAATAGAGAATATTCCACTTTTTTGTTATAAATTTCATTTAACTGAAACTTAAGCCCGCAAATATCTCGATAAAGTAAATCATCATAACACCTAGCCAGATTGTTTTCTTTAAGTTTGATTTCTCTTTCCAATTTACGAATTTTACATAGACTCTCTTTTTTCTTCCATGAAGTGTATGCTATAAGTTTACCTCTCAGAAATGCCTTAGAGGCCTCCCATGCAGATTGAACATGCTCTGTACTGCCAATATTTATTTCAAAAAAGTATCTCAGGTCCTGCCCCAACTGTTCTTTAAAGAGTTTGTCCTGTAAAATCGAGACATTCATTCTCCATCTTGAACCTCTTATGTTCCCCAGTCCTAATCTTATGCATAATTCCGTAGCTGCATGGTCAGTGAGTGCAATAGTTTTAATATCACAGCTCCGCACATTATTTACGATGAGTTTTGAAACCAAAAACAAATCAATCCTAGAATAGGATTTGTGACAATGAGAATAAAATGTGTACTCTCTTTTAAACGGATTGATTAACCTCCAAACATCTACTAGACCCAAATCTTCCTTTAACATATGAACTGCATCTCTTCCTTTAGAACTAAGTGAACCTTTTGGTGCGCTTTTATCAAGAATAGGATCCATAACTTCATTAAAGTCCCCTGCTAATATTATTTGTCCTTCCAT
>NW_006801834.1:0-2568 GCF_000485575.1 Poecilia formosa
TTCCACCTTCCTCTTCCTTTCTGGACTAATCTGCCAGTAAATATTTACCTTGTTACTTTGCTGTCACTACTTTATTCTAGTGTGGCCATGTTGTAGTTTGTTGAACCACATTTATGGTTTTAGACATGGAAATGAATATCACATCCATCAGCTGAACACATTTAAAAATTAAAATATGTCCATTAAACAATTTTAACTGTATTCTAAAATTAGAACACTTATGGACACATTATGGATGAGTTACTGTATCAGCAATTATAGACATTTAAACACAAAACATTTCTTTGGTGTTAATCTTAATAAGTATCATTGTGAATGTGTTTTAGTAAATATTTGAATAAAACAAATTGTATTACAACCCAATCATACAGTCACATCAGATGAAAGTCAGCTTAAGTTTTCATACAATGTAGTTGTACAGTTGATCATTAAACATCAGTTAGTGATCTGTTAAATGAATCAGGCTGATTGTATCGTGTTATACATCCTATGAGGAGACAGTGGACAGACAATTGCATTGAACTCTAGATTCATTAAAGATTTCTGAGACAAAATAAAATTGTAAATAAGTTTTATGTAAGATGGTTTGAAAACAGAATAAATGGCAAATTGTCAAATAAACGTGTTTTGAAAGTGTCAAAATTTCATCTGATCTGCCTGCCAGCCAGCCACCCACCCAGCCATATAGATGTATGTTAATTAAATTTTACCCAATCACAATCAGCTCACCTGTCTGAGGATGAAGGTTGTTCTGGTCTGATGTCGAGAGGCCTGTCTTTGGAGGCATCACTGTTTTCAGTGGGTTTAGTGATGGATGCCTCACTGAGACATTACCAGGTTCATGTTTTGACCCCCTGAATAAAATATGTTGAATGAGATTCTATAAATACTGGATAATCAATGTTATTGAAATGTGGAATTTAAAACTAGAATATCTGACTCTGTCCAGTAAATATACTTTACTGGTAAAAAATAGAGATCTTGCCAGCTTTTGTGTGCAAATAATAAGAATTATATTAATATAATTTTCTTATTTAAAGAGAGCTCTTTTACCTTCTGTTTTTTGTTCTGGTCTTTTAGGTTTCTGACTTACTTCCTGTTAGACAACAATTTTCCACCTTCCTCTTCCTTTCTGGACTAATCTGCCAGTAAATATTTACCTTGTTACTTTGCTGTCACTACTTTATTCTAGTGTGGCCATGTTGTAGTTTGTTGAACCACATTTATGGTTTTAGACATGGAAATGAATATCACATCCATCAGCTGAACACATTTAAAAATTAAAATATGTCCATTAAACAATTTTAACTGTATTCTAAAATTAGAACACTTATGTGACCTGTTTGTTAAATATAGATGAAAACATATGTAGAATACTGAGGAATTATTTGTGTTATTTATTAATATGAACTGTGTATGAAGTAAAAGTTGTGAGGAGCCTGCAATTATCATCTGACCTTTTCTTCTTGCCCTTAATCATGCTGCTGGATTTCCATCCACATCGGCTTACACGGTTTCCTTTTTAACCTGCAAGGAAAACACAAATCAGTCTTCCACATGTCGTCTATGATCATTCTTCAGTTTTGCTGCAAAAAATCAGGAGCTTCTCCACTATTTTCTGTTTTAAATCAGTCAGCTGAATAAAGTCAGACAAGCGTTAGTAGAGGAGACTGCTGTACTTTGAGTATCTGTCCACTAGAACATTATGAGATATTAGACACTTTGCAAGACTTCATGAAAAATCCATCACAGCCAACAATCTCTGTAGTCAGTTCACTTTATAATCAGTTTCTGATTATAAAGTTTCTTACTGGTGCTTTGATCACAAATTGAAGCTCATCGTACATCATAAATCTTGTGGTTAGAGAGTTAACACCAACAAGGAAACATTTCAGTTGAAAACTTGTTCCTCCTGTTCTGTAGTTGATGCTGTTGTGCAGCATTCTGTTCTCTGCGGTTTTTTCTAGGACTTGTCAAATAGTGTCATTAACTGAAATGATGATGCCCTATTTTATATAAAACTATCATTAACTTTCAGCATATCCAATATATTTTTAAGAAACCATGTAATTGACCTCTAAAATGTCTGTTATTTACTCCATCAAAGTATAAGTAGAATAGAGCCAACAGGAAGTTTTTGTTTCTGAATTTTATGGTGAAATGAATGGTTGAGTTTAAGATATTAGAAACATTAATCAGTTTCATGAAGAAAAAATATACCCACAATTATTTAAGTGAGTCTATATTCTAGTAATCCTCTGCATTCTTCTTCAGAATAGGAAAAACAAAACAATGTGTTAAATAAGAAGAAAGTGTTTTTTCCTTGAATCAGAAAACAGAATCAAACAAAGTGAGTTTGATGAAGATAAAGTACAACCTAAAACCAAGCAAACTTATTAATTGATACAGTTGTACAGTGACCAAGAAAAATCCACGCTCATACCTTTCATACAATTTCATTTAAAACTCAACTCAATCAACTAAACACTTTCCAGTGTGATGCACTTCCACTGATTTCTATGAGAAGGCAGATCTCAGGCTGTCAGACTGATGTTGGGACAGAACTTT
>NW_006801835.1:0-2557 GCF_000485575.1 Poecilia formosa
CGCCACCTGCCAGGTGAGCCCTCACCTTGATATGTAGCTCAGGATGCTGGTCGAAGTAGTCGAACAGCTTCTGATAGTTGCTGAACTGTGCGTCCCACTCCCCGGACTCCACGAAGCGGAAGTCGTCTCCCAGAGGAACCAGCAGCACCGAGGAGCGGAAGAGGCGGGACTTCTGCCGGTACTGGTCCAATAGGAGCAGAGCTCTGGGAGGAAGAGGAAGTCTGGTGTTCAGCCTCCTTCCTCGAGGCGGGGCATCACCCTTCTGAGCATGCTCAGTAAGAGCCACGGCTGCACGGTCAACAACGCAAAGCAGGCGACTAGAGAGGATGTTGGCCATTCAAAATAAAAGCCTGGTTCCATTAACATTCCTCTTGACCTTGCCAGATATTAAACATGAGGTATTTAAGGTAATGAGGTGTGTGGCTGTGGCCCCGCCCCCTGTTCACCTCTCCTTGATGTTCTGCTCTGTGATTGGCTGTGGCGGGATCCTCCAGGGACAGAAGACCCGCCCCCCTGGCAGGCGGTGGAAGTCGAACTGGCAGCAGACAGCCGGGTTCGGGCCGCAGGTGTGTGGGACGTCGTAGCTGTAGAACGGCATCATGTGACATGTGATGTCACTGCGGGAGGAGGAGTCTGGAATACAAGAAGTGGGCGGAGTCAGAACCTGAACATCATCGCGCTCAGAGTCTCTTGCCCTCTCTCACCCCAGCTCTGTCGCCATAGAAACTCCAGCGTCCGTTGCTGGGCGAAGTGCTTCTTGACAGAGTAGTGGACCCTCTGGATCAGCATGTTGCTAAGCCCCGCCCCCTTCAGCAGGTACGTCATGGAAGGGGAGTGGCCAAAGGGATCGATGGCCCAGCCGCTGCTCGGCTTCACGCCTACAGACAGACAGCGTCAGCGACGGGGGGCGGAACCTCAGCCGGGCAGACAGGTGAGCCTTACCAAGGTGAGTCTGCAGCCACTGGTGGCCCTCCATCAGCTGATCCAGCATTGCAAAGTAATGAGAGTTCGCTTCGTCCGCCATGACCCAGCCGCCTGTCACCAGCTCCAGCTGCCCCGCCCCTACCAGGCTGGCCAATCACAGAGCAGACAGGAAACACGTGACCACAGTCGGCCAATCACAGAACAGACAGGAAACACGAAACCACAGGTCGGCCAATCACAGAGCAGACAGGAAACACGTGACCACAGGTCGGCCAATCACAGATCAGACAGGAAACACGTGACCACTTGGTCAGCAGACTGAGGATGAAGAGGAGCATTGATGAAGGTTACCGTCTGACCAGCGCCCTCTTCTGGTCGTCGATGTCGTTCCACCACTGGGAGAAGTAGCTGATCTCAGCCCAGATCATCTTCCTCCTGGGACCAACACACCAGCAGAGAGCGTCTGTAGCATGGCAGCTGTTAGCGCTCACCCAGCAGAGGCTACTTCCATTCAGACGCTACTGATCTGATCAGTGATAGGGTGATCAGACCGTGACCGTGAGCTTAGCAACCAGGGCCGGTCAGTTCTGGACCAGTCTGCACCACTGGCCTACCTGCTGTCCTCTCCCAGTTTGACCAGCATGTTGTCCAGTATGTGTCTGGTCTGGTCCTGGTAGTAGCCGTCGAAAGTCTTCAGCCAGCCTGAAACACACAGCAGTCGGTCACTTCACACACCTCGGGCTCCACCTAGAGGCCCGGCTCCGCCCACTCACCTGGGTCGTTGTGGGAGTGGGGAACCAGGAAGAGCTCCAGCGGCTGCTCCGCCCATTCGTCTCCACGGTAACTGATCTGGAAGCCCTGCTTCCAGGCGCCGCCGTCGGGGTTGTCGAAGGGCAAGAGGTCGTAGACGTCCAGCAGCTGAAGAGCAAACAGACAGTTCTAATCGGTTCTGATCGGATCAGCAACTGGCCAATCAGATCACACATCCAGGTCATAAACAGCTCTGAGCACGCTCAGGTCACCTGCACTCCATCGGCGCCATCCTTCATCTCTTCGGCCTTCCAGCAGCCCAGAGGTGCAGCTGCTCGGTTGTGGGCGGAGTTTGAGCTGACGTTGGCCCCGCCCCTTTGCTCAGGTGACTCTCTAACCAGCAGAGAGTCCCGCAGCCGAGCGACCAGCCGGTTGTTGTCCACCAGGAGGCGCTCCAATCTGTCGATTTTCAGCTGGAGGCGGGACAAATCCTGCACACAGACACCTGATTGGCTGACTGAGTCGTGACCAGCCCAGACCGTCACAGAAACAATAACCTACTTCCTCCACCTGGCCGACAGGTGAGCCCCCACCACGGTCAGGCTCCGCCCCCTGCATCAGCTCCAGCATGCGGTACAGTGACATCACAGCCAGGCAGAAGACTCCGCCCACTAGGACCGGCAGCACCCGGCCCCTCTTCATTGCTATGGCAACCAAGAGACAGCCAGGTTAGACTGGGCAGGTGCATGATGGGAAACGTAGGCAGGAGAAGAACTCGACAGCTCGGGACCAGTTCTGGTTCTGATTAGAATTTCCAGAGGCTGGAATATGTAAAACACCAGAACTGCACGTTCAGGAACCAGAACCATGTGGAACCAGAACC
>NW_006801836.1:0-2557 GCF_000485575.1 Poecilia formosa
CGCCACCTGCCAGGTGAGCCCTCACCTTGATATGTAGCTCAGGATGCTGGTCGAAGTAGTCGAACAGCTTCTGATAGTTGCTGAACTGTGCGTCCCACTCCCCGGACTCCACGAAGCGGAAGTCGTCTCCCAGAGGAACCAGCAGCACCGAGGAGCGGAAGAGGCGGGACTTCTGCCGGTACTGGTCCAATAGGAGCAGAGCTCTGGGAGGAAGAGGAAGTCTGGTGTTCAGCCTCCTTCCTCGAGGCGGGGCATCACCCTTCTGAGCATGCTCAGTAAGAGCCACGGCTGCACGGTCAACAACGCAAAGCAGGCGACTAGAGAGGATGTTGGCCATTCAAAATAAAAGCCTGGTTCCATTAACATTCCTCTTGACCTTGCCAGATATTAAACATGAGGTATTTAAGGTAATGAGGTGTGTGGCTGTGGCCCCGCCCCCTGTTCACCTCTCCTTGATGTTCTGCTCTGTGATTGGCTGTGGCGGGATCCTCCAGGGACAGAAGACCCGCCCCCCTGGCAGGCGGTGGAAGTCGAACTGGCAGCAGACAGCCGGGTTCGGGCCGCAGGTGTGTGGGACGTCGTAGCTGTAGAACGGCATCATGTGACATGTGATGTCACTGCGGGAGGAGGAGTCTGGAATACAAGAAGTGGGCGGAGTCAGAACCTGAACATCATCGCGCTCAGAGTCTCTTGCCCTCTCTCACCCCAGCTCTGTCGCCATAGAAACTCCAGCGTCCGTTGCTGGGCGAAGTGCTTCTTGACAGAGTAGTGGACCCTCTGGATCAGCATGTTGCTAAGCCCCGCCCCCTTCAGCAGGTACGTCATGGAAGGGGAGTGGCCAAAGGGATCGATGGCCCAGCCGCTGCTCGGCTTCACGCCTACAGACAGACAGCGTCAGCGACGGGGGGCGGAACCTCAGCCGGGCAGACAGGTGAGCCTTACCAAGGTGAGTCTGCAGCCACTGGTGGCCCTCCATCAGCTGATCCAGCATTGCAAAGTAATGAGAGTTCGCTTCGTCCGCCATGACCCAGCCGCCTGTCACCAGCTCCAGCTGCCCCGCCCCTACCAGGCTGGCCAATCACAGAGCAGACAGGAAACACGTGACCACAGTCGGCCAATCACAGAACAGACAGGAAACACGAAACCACAGGTCGGCCAATCACAGAGCAGACAGGAAACACGTGACCACAGGTCGGCCAATCACAGATCAGACAGGAAACACGTGACCACTTGGTCAGCAGACTGAGGATGAAGAGGAGCATTGATGAAGGTTACCGTCTGACCAGCGCCCTCTTCTGGTCGTCGATGTCGTTCCACCACTGGGAGAAGTAGCTGATCTCAGCCCAGATCATCTTCCTCCTGGGACCAACACACCAGCAGAGAGCGTCTGTAGCATGGCAGCTGTTAGCGCTCACCCAGCAGAGGCTACTTCCATTCAGACGCTACTGATCTGATCAGTGATAGGGTGATCAGACCGTGACCGTGAGCTTAGCAACCAGGGCCGGTCAGTTCTGGACCAGTCTGCACCACTGGCCTACCTGCTGTCCTCTCCCAGTTTGACCAGCATGTTGTCCAGTATGTGTCTGGTCTGGTCCTGGTAGTAGCCGTCGAAAGTCTTCAGCCAGCCTGAAACACACAGCAGTCGGTCACTTCACACACCTCGGGCTCCACCTAGAGGCCCGGCTCCGCCCACTCACCTGGGTCGTTGTGGGAGTGGGGAACCAGGAAGAGCTCCAGCGGCTGCTCCGCCCATTCGTCTCCACGGTAACTGATCTGGAAGCCCTGCTTCCAGGCGCCGCCGTCGGGGTTGTCGAAGGGCAAGAGGTCGTAGACGTCCAGCAGCTGAAGAGCAAACAGACAGTTCTAATCGGTTCTGATCGGATCAGCAACTGGCCAATCAGATCACACATCCAGGTCATAAACAGCTCTGAGCATGCTCAGGTCACCTGCACTCCATCGGCGCCATCCTTCATCTCTTCGGCCTTCCAGCAGCCCAGAGGTGCAGCTGCTCGGTTGTGGGCGGAGTTTGAGCTGACGTTGGCCCCGCCCCTTTGCTCAGGTGACTCTCTAACCAGCAGAGAGTCCCGCAGCCGAGCGACCAGCCGGTTGTTGTCCACCAGGAGGCGCTCCAATCTGTCGATTTTCAGCTGGAGGCGGGACAAATCCTGCACACAGACACCTGATTGGCTGACTGAGTCGTGACCAGCCCAGACCGTCACAGAAACAATAACCTACTTCCTCCACCTGGCCGACAGGTGAGCCCCCACCACGGTCAGGCTCCGCCCCCTGCATCAGCTCCAGCATGCGGTACAGTGACATCACAGCCAGGCAGAAGACTCCGCCCACTAGGACCGGCAGCACCCGGCCCCTCTTCATTGCTATGGCAACCAAGAGACAGCCAGGTTAGACTGGGCAGGTGCATGATGGGAAACGTAGGCAGGAGAAGAACTCGACAGCTCGGGACCAGTTCTGGTTCTGATTAGAATTTCCAGAGGCTGGAATATGTAAAACACCAGAACTGCACGTTCAGGAACCAGAACCATGTGGAACCAGAACC
>NW_006801837.1:0-1347 GCF_000485575.1 Poecilia formosa
TCCAATTTTTACAGTTGAGCTTCCCTAACAATAACTTTTCTGTAGTTTAAAAATTAACTCGTAACAATAATAGCTCACTTTACAAGTTAACCTGAAGAAAAAATAAAAAGCGATGGGATTTAACACCTTCGTTCGTCACACACAGAAACTCGTCTACCAGCTACATGCCGCCACGATGAGCTCCGCCACAATTTGTTGAGACCAGGATGATATGAAATAAATTTCCGATTCGTCCATAAAGCTACATTTACCTTATCTAATGCGCAGCCGCCCGCAGTGTTCAGTCTATCCGCTCACCTGTATAAATACTCCTGCAGCGCTTCCTCTTCCCCACTGTTCGCTGTGAACCGCCACCAGGCAGCAGCTCCAGGAGGAGGAAACACTACCAGGCATCGTGCCAGTCATTTAAAGGATGCTGACTGGTTCACTGATAAACGACAAAGACCCGAACATCATCATCAATCAATAAAATCCTCAAGCCGAACTTGAAAACTGGACATTATGCTGCTACGCTTAGCTTTCGTCAACAACTCAGGCGGAAGTGAGAGCTCTGTACGATGCATGTAATAACCCAGCTGGAACACGGAGAGCTAAATAATAAAATATAACTTAGTGAAGCTTCAAGGCAGATAAATTTTCTTTGAGGAATTTAAATAATAAAGGTATTTGAATCACTTGAGGAATCGTTTCAACCTTATTCTAGTTTTTAACCAAATCAATTTATAGGGAAACTCAACATAGGACACACATGGAAAACAATTCTACGCCTCTTCACCTGTGTGAGTCATAATATGCAGAGCTAAACTAATTTTATCTTTAAAAATGTTTCCACAGGTCTCACATGAAAACGGCTTTTCACCAGTGTGAACCATCATGTGCAGAGTTAAACTAACCTTGTGATGAAAACTTTTACCACAGGTCACACATGAAAACGGCTTTTCAACTGTGTGAATCCTCATGTGCTGAGTTAAATTCCGTTTTGTATTAAAATTTTTTCCACAGGTCACACATAAAAACGGCATTTTACCGGTGTGAATAATCATGTGCAGAGTTAAACTCCGTTTATCACTAAAACCTTTTCCACAGGTCACACATGAAAACTGCTTTTCACCAGTGTGAATCATCATGTGCTTAGTTAAACTCGGTTTTCCAGTAAAACTTTTTCCACAGGTCACACATGAAAACAGCTTTTCACCAGTGTGAATCCTCATGTGCCGAGTTAAATTGGTTTTTAGACTAAAACTTTTTCCACAGGTCACACATAAAGGTTTTCTTCTTTGCTGATTTTGGTTCTCAATTTCAGCAGCTTCCTGGAAGATGACTTGGTTCCTGTTTGGTTCTGATTCA
>NW_006801837.1:2347-3549 GCF_000485575.1 Poecilia formosa
TTGTTTTTATGTCGTATTAGCTTCGTTGTGTTGATTCATTTTGACGTGCTTCAATTTTCCGCAGCAACACGCAGCAAACTTCCCCATTCACTCAGTGAGTTATAGTTACACATCGCTTAAGATTTGTTGTTGCGCATTTGCGCAGAGTGAAGGAAAGAGGAGACAGCTGCACAGGCAGGCTGCGAAATGAGAAGCAGGTGATCGGTATCGGTAAAAGAGACAATGATCGCCGATCACCGATCATGCACTTTTTCACGAAAATCGGCCCGATTATGATCGGTGACCGATCGATCGGCACACCTCTACTAAATATAGCAGAAAAGTCGCTCAGTTGACAAATGTGAGGTGACTATTGTTAACAGCAAACGTGCAGACATGACCTGGTGGGCCGGTCAATCAGTCAATCCTCTCACTGGAGAGCAGAAGAGTAAGTGGTTGATTTTTAGGCTTTTGCTGAAGCAGATAAGATCAGTGGATAAAACTGGTTTCACATTTAAGTATCTGCTGATCACCAATCTCCCAAACTTAAGGAAATCGGGGCCAGTTAATGGGCTAATTGATAAATTGGTGCACTCCTGAAAAAGAAACCTGAAGATTTAAGAGTGCAGATCAACAGTTCAGTCAAGATAATCAGCTGATATTTGGAGAATTCTCAAATGACTAGTTATTTTGTCCTAATTTTTATTACCATGAAATCATTTATTGTAGGCATTAATGTTATTTAATAGCACATATTACGGAGCCATGTAGGGGGCATGGGGATTTTTTTTTCTTTTACGTTCAATCGTTCAATCTGAGCCTTAACAGATATAAACATGCAGTAAATAAATCGATTTTCAATCAGTTTTTTGCACCAAAGAGTTAATAATAATAAACACTTTTATTATTATAAAACACTGCAAACTAATGGTGGTAGAGGGCCGCACTGGGCTAACTCCGGGAATCATTTGTCCGTGTATCAGTCAACTCCTAACCTCTTCTTTGTTCAGTCACAATTATCGATTTATTTAATTTTGATTATCATGCTCCAAACTTTGCGAGGACTGACCACCCAGTCCCTCATACACACACAGCCAGCAGCAGCCAGTCACCTTCTCATTCATATTTGATGACGTCACACCCGCATCGACACGCCCACCACCAGGTGTCAAAGCCGCTGCTCCTGTCATATCAATAATTACTTATTTCATTCATATGGCTCT
>NW_006801838.1:0-1706 GCF_000485575.1 Poecilia formosa
CATTTCGGAGCTGTCCAACAACTAACAAGGCTGAAAATTGAATGTAAAGCTGCAAATTCACACTTTGTCCGTTTTTCACTCCTTATGCTGAGATAAAGCTTTTTTGGCCTTTCGCATGCTTTTCTCATTAATCATAGGAGTGTAACAATATCGAAAATCATCATGCAATATTCCCAATCCATACAGTCATGCTTGAATGATTCTTAAAAAACCCTGATTATAGTCAAAAGTTGCTTTAAAGTTGAATGCCAAAGATTTGTTGACACTGGTTTGCATGAATAGGAACTTCAACCTATGACCCTCAGATTAAAAGTTTTATGCTCTACCGCCTGAGCTACCCAAGCTTCAAAGTAACAGTCTTTCAGAAGTGACTGACAATCTGGTTGTCACACAGGCCAAAGATTCTTGAGAGGTTCAGCCATTGCAGTTGCATATGCTGAGAGACGTGATTCACTTAAAGAGGGAAAATAGAAAGGGTGCACCACTGACACTGTGTGTCAATGTGCAATGTGCTGAAATATAGTTTGGGTTATAAAATTGACAGTTGTGTCACTCCGTATGTTTGAAACAATACCAAAAATCATCATACAACATTCCCAATCCATACATTCATGTTTGAATGATTATTACAAAACCCAATGAGTAGAGTAGGAACTTGCTTAAAAGATGACTGCCAACAATGTGTTGACACTGGTTTGCCTGAACAGGGACTTGAACCCTCAACAGTCTGATTAAAAATCTGATGCGCTACCAGCTGAGCTACCCAGGCTTTCAGAAGTGACTGACAATCTTGTCACACAGCACAAACCTGGTAGTTCAGCCATGCCAGTGGCACATGCTGAGAGAAGTCTTTCTCTTGAAGAGGGAAAATAGAAGGGGTGCACCACTGACACTGTTTGTCAATGTGCAATGTGCTGAAATAGAGATTGGGTTATAAAATTGACAGTTGTGTCACTCCATATGTTTGAAACAATACCAAAAATCATCATACAATTTTATTTGAGGCATTATTCCCAATCCATACAGTCATCATTGACTGATTATTGCAGGACCAAACGAGTAGAGTCGAAACTTGCTTTAAAGATGACAGCCAACAATGTGTTAACACAGCTTTGCCTGAAAAGCAACTTAAAGCCTTGAACCACAGATTAAGAATCTGATGCTCTACCAGCTGAGCAACCCAGGCTTCACAAACATTGTCTTTCAGAAGTGACAGACAATCTGATTGTCACAGAGGCCTAATGGATTCTTGAGAGGTAGTTCAGTCATTCCAGTGGCATATGCTGAGAGAAGTCTTTCACTTAAAGAGGGAAAATAGAAGGGGTTGTAAGAAGATTCTAGGTTATAATATTTCTTAAGATAGAAACTCTTTGGCTCGAACTTCTTCATCCCAGGTTCTCCCGGCGGGCCGCGTGTAGCCACACAAAAACAACAATCAGTGCAGACCTCACAGAATTGCAGTTTAATCCAATAGAAGACAACGCATAAAATTACAACAGAAACTGCAGAACAACAGAGACATACATTCATAAATGGAAAGAAGAAGAAGGAAGGAAAGAAAGAAAAGCAAAGACGAATTCTTTGGAGAATTGCAAGAGCAAATCTAATTTTTTATTTCTGTGCAGAAAGTTTTATAGTTAAGGCGTATTCAGTAACACTTTATTTGAAGGGGGTTGAATAAGACTGTCATGACACTGTCATAAACA
>NW_006801838.1:2550-2889 GCF_000485575.1 Poecilia formosa
TGAAACAAGTTACAACAGTTATGAAGACATCATTAAGTGTCATTACAGTGTCCTTAACTATTACCTCAAGTAAAGTGAAACAAGTTACAACAGTTATGACAAAGTCATTAAGTGTCACTACGGTGTCATTAATATTAACTTTTACCTCATGTAAATTGAAACTAGTAGCAACAATTATAAAGATGTAATTTAGTATTACAGTGTCAAATGCAATGCTAACAGAGTTATTGATATTAAGTCTTACCTCAAATGAAGCGAAACACACTGGACTACTGGTAACTGTTTGTTCTACAGTTACCATCATAACTGTAGAACAAACAGTTACCAGTAGTCCAGTGT
>NW_006801838.1:3523-4026 GCF_000485575.1 Poecilia formosa
GCGGCAAGAACTGGGTGTATTTTCTTGTTCTTCACATATAGGAACAGATCTTAACTCTTCCCATTTTTTGTGTCTTCAGGTATTAAAGCCTGTTGTTAGTCCTGAAGTGAACCATGGATTGGGCAACAGGAGACTCATTAACTTTTCTCTGTCAGGTAGACTGCTAATGTTGTTTAATGCCTGTTTTTTTTTTCTTTTCTAAACATAACATCCTCATCGGGACTTTTCTTTTCTCTACAGCAGGGGTCCCCAAACTTTTTCCTGTGAGGGCCAAATAACTTTTCCCTTCTCTGGTGGGGGGCCGGAGATTGTTGAGGGGGTGCGGGGGGAAGGGGAGTTTCTCGATTGATTTTTACCCAGAAAGCACAAGGGCAAAAACCATGAGTGAAACGGTCACTGGGACTGACTAGTGTATATTCCATTGAGGGAATGTAACTTTAACATATTAATTTTTCATATGTTAACATAAAGGCTCGTTTTGAAGTATAAGCTGCTACTTACAG
>NW_006801839.1:0-2538 GCF_000485575.1 Poecilia formosa
CTGTCAGATCCAGTTTCTCTCAAAAGTCACTCTTTGGCTGCGATAAGGGAGTGGAAGGTTTATCTGCGATTGGAAAACTTCTCTGACTCACCTCATCACACAAACTGCAGGTGATGAGTCACTGCAACACGGGCCACTCGGCACAGTAAAGACAAACGGCTACGTGAGTGCGTGCTAGCGTGGCCATGTTTGCGTACACATTAACCTTTATGTGCGTTTGGGTGCTGCTGCAGAGAGGTTTCATGACACACCACCTACGCACCTTTTAGTCCAAGCCAGTGAGATAATTAATGTCGCCGTAGGCGAGGTTATGGTTGTCCCTCGTGTTTATTGCGTACGGATCAAATTTAGGTTTAAAAGACTGTAAATTTGCACACATATTTAGCATTTCTTTAACACAGGTGCATGTGTGCCTTAGAGCACCGGAGGCAGAAGAGAATTCATTATGACACGGCCAGCTGCGAATTGTGTAGAGTGACTCATCCAAGACAGAGAGGAGCCATCAGCGGACACTGTGGCCGCAGCCTCTACCGTGACAGACAACAGCACACAGCATCTTGAACACACAAGAGGGTTTTTTTTTGTTTTTGTTTTTTTTTTTGTCAAGTGCAACATGCATGGACATGGGGGCTTGATTTGTGCCACACATGCAACCGTATTCATCCACACGAACGCAAACGGTGCGCCGCGAAAAGTTTCCCACTCCCCGTTTGTTCCATTTTTGCATGTCTGTGGTAGAGATGAGTCACTTTTAACTGCCGTCATCACATAACTACTGTCACTTGGACTGATTCACACTCCCGACAGTTTCTAAAATAACAATCAAGCTCTGCTGGGCTTTTCGAAATCGAAAACCTGGGTGAGAGCATGCCGGGTGCTTTTATTCTTTTATTAGACAGAGTACCGTTTCATTAGAACATGACCAATCATACAAATACAGTGTATATTTAGAGAATGTGAGATATATATATATATATATATATATATATATATATATATATATATATATATATAAAAAAAAAATAATCAAATGCACTCTGCACTCCCTCTAAATGAAAAAACAACAAAACATTTCCTTCATTTAGACGCACTGAAAGGCAGAGGGTTGCACACCCAGTAATGGGGGTGATTGCAGATGAGTCAGAAATTGAGCAAAGGGAATCCTTTCCTTTTTGTTTGCCAGATCTATAGGATGGCCCGGTATGAGCTGCACCCCTTAGACACTGAAACTAACTTCTGAATTGGGCTTCTGCACAAACTCATTTGGGAATGTGGAAGGATAAGAAAAAAAATATGAAGAGGGTTGTGCTAAAATCATCCATCTATGTCAGCTTTAAAGAATGAATCATCTGTTTCAGCTAGACTAGCAGATAAGCAGCATGATGTCAAGATCTGATCAAAATTTAACCTTTTTTCCCCCCCCTCTTTAAAAACAAAAAAGTTTTGTACTTAAAACATCTGAGGTATGAAGTAGTTTTTTTTTTCACATAAAAACAAACCACATCTTGAAGATTTTCCACGCTGATTAAAAGTCAGACTTCAAAAACAGTCAGTTTGAGGTGAATCTCGCTGCCCGTGGGGAGAAAAGAACACGATGTCTCCTTGTTTCTGTCCGACAGACTGAGCAGGCTCAGATGGGAAAACGTTGAAACATCGCCCTCTGGTGGAGAGAGGCGCTTATTTAAGAAAACGTCACTTGAGACGTTCATTTGTGGGGAATTGCGAGTTTAATGTCAAGGTCACAGCAGCACACATGCAAATAAGACAAGGCAGGTTTATTTGTATATTACCAGTAATCAACAAGGTAATTCAAAGGGCTTTACAGCAAAAACACTTTAAGAAGATTAACTTAAAAACATTTAAGCTAAGAGATAAACTAAAAGATAGCTATAAAAATGAAGAGTTTCAGAAAAAGAAAGCATTAAAATGCAAATTTAAAACAAATAAATATATACTGACCCATCCTCTCCTGCATATTGTGAGAACTTTTGACCCAAAATTAGATTTTTGATGAACCCCAAAATCTCTATCACACAATGTCACTCGCTTTTCCTGTCAACCAATCAATGTGAATCACTAATGCCTACACAGAAGTTTTGGCTGCGATGCTGTTAAAACATGTCATTTGAAACGTTCGACAATAAAATAAGACAACAAGTTCTGAACAATTTGTACTCATTTAAATCGGTGTTCAGAAAGAAAAAAAAAACAAAAAAGCTGTTGGCAAAGTAAGATCAGTGCCAGTGACCACAAGAGAAAGACACAGCACATGAAGGCATCTGCATGAGGCCGTGCTGCGGCCGACTTGTGCCGCAGGTGTAGAGTTTGATAGGAGTGGTGTGACGCTGCCGGCCTATGAGTCAAGCATAAGAACCTGGAGCTTTGACTGACCTCTCCAAGTTGTCCCTGCAACCCCCGTCTCCTCCTCCTATGCCTTTGCATCTTGTTTGTTTGTTTGGTTTTTTCACTCTCTGACTCATAAACCAACTCTTGCCTCCTCTGGCACCTCTGACTTTCTTGGCTAAGGCAGGAGGCTGG
>NW_006801840.1:0-2527 GCF_000485575.1 Poecilia formosa
CTAACCAGTCTAATCATGCTAACTACCCTAACCATGCTAACTACTCTAATCATGCTAACCAGTCTAATCATGCTAACCAGTCTAATCATGCTAACCAGTCTAACCATGCTAACCAGGCGTCTCCCCTGTGCCTCCAGGCCTCCCTGTGGACGTCAGCGCGGAGGACCTGAAGTTCGCCCTGCAGGGTGTCCCCGGGGCGGGCCAGGTGAAGGTGGAGGACCTGGGCACCTGTAAGCTTCCCAAGTGGAGGGTCACCTGGCTCAGCAGGCCTGGAGCCCAGCCGCTCATGAAGGTCTGATCTGTCTGGGACGTAAAATCTGCCTGAAACACAAAGCTGGAGTAGGAACGAATTCTTCATTTCCCTCCAGGTTGACGACTCGGCGGTCGTCGGGAACAACGTGACCTTCCTGGTCCAGGAGAAGACAAAGGGAGGGCTGCTGACCCGGGGCTTGACCGGGGACTTTTTCCGGGTTTGGGAAACAGAGCCGCAGGTACTCCCGGAGCTCACCTGGCTGTTTCAGCCTGTTTGTGTTCACCTACTGTGATTCAACTGTTGGGCCTTCAGGGCTAGAAACTAGAAACTCTGATTGCTTTGACCAGCTGCAGTGTTTCAGAACAGGTGTGCTGCTCTGCAGGTGGAGGTCTACATCAACGGCATTCCCTCCAACTGCTCCGGACGCTGCAGCTTCCGCTGGTCGGAGGAGGAGACGCCGGTGGTGACGGGGATCAGCCCGACTCGAGGTGAGTCCCTGCAGCAGCAGGTGGGATCTCAGCGCTCCGGAGTCACACGGAGGATCAGGAAAACATGGACAGCGAGCAGATTTACCTCTGACTGGTCCTAAACATACTTAAAAAAAATCTAAACTAACTTTTTATTGGATAGATAAAAAGTAAAAAAATCACATAAATCCTGACAGCCAAACTTCCTTCAGCTCCATTTTGGTTTCTTTTGATCCAGCTTCAAAGTTTACTTTGATGGGAAAACTCTTTCCCCGGAAAATTTCTATAATTCCCAGATTTTTACCAACTCTTCCTGGTCCTCTTCGGAAATGTGAATAGAAGATCTTTGCAGCTTTGTCAGTTAGGGAAAAAAATTTCACCTGGACCAATATTCCTGATCGTTCCAGGATCCAATGGACTGGGAACGCTGATCACCATCACTGGGACGGGATTCAGCTCGGAAAATGCTTCCATCATGGTGGGAAGCTCCAGGTGTGTCGTTGAAGAGGTCACAGGTGAGGAAACGCTTCCTGCAACGTCCTTTTGGGACGTTTGGACCTCTATGGGGTCATGTGGAATGGTTTGTTTCTGATTCTGTTTCCTGTAACTGAACTGATGCTTGATGTGTTCCAGCTTCCTCTCAGGTGTGCAGAGTGGGCGGAGCCAGCGCAGGAAGCTACCCAGTGTCCGTTAACTTCCCGTCTCTGGGCAACGCGCGCTTCGCCGCCGACAGCGTCCTCTACTTCACCCAGCAGCTCATCGTGTCTTCGCTCTCGCCGACCTCTGGAGGCGTTGCAGGTGTGTGGCGCCTGACTGTCGCTCACCTGGAGCTTCAGCGTCTTCATTCTGCCTCTGACTTCCTGCCCAGGTGGCACCCTGCTGACGGTGAGCGGCTTCGGCCTCGGACACGTCGCCACGGTAATGGTCGGCGGCGAGGACTGCGAGGTCGTCCAGGCAGCCGACACCGAGCTGACCTGCAGAACCCCAGCAGTAAGTTTTCACGCCGGCATGCTCAGCATCCGATGGGAGTTTCTCGGCTTGAGGAGCGGGTCGGTGTTTCGTGGTTTGTGTCTGATCTCAGGGTCTAACTGGCAGCAGCAGCTTCAGATCTAATCTGACAGAGAACGTAACCGTGTCTCATCATCACACAGTGAGACATGGAGTCCCACAAGGCTGACTGTTTGGTCCTTTTAAAGTTAGACCAGTTGTGCTGCTATGATGCCTCTTCTTCCAGGGAGCTGCGGGGTCACAGGTTGTCACGGTAACGGTGGGAAACATGAGCCAGACCGCAAACGCCACCTTCACCTACGATGATGACCTCACAGCTCAAATCTGGAGCCTGAGCCCTCAGACTGCCTTTGTGACGGGTGAGTCCTGTCTCTAGTGAGGAGGAGGAGGAGGAGGAAGGCTTTATAGCATCATGCTGCTGCAGGCCAACAGGCCACCATATCTTTGTCTGACATGAAAACAAAGCTGGCTTCACATCTGCGTGAGAAGAAAGCTGCAGCTTCACCCACCATCATTAAAGGATTTTCCCTTGCTTCATGAATGTTCATTGTTTCTCTCCACCTGTCACTCTGAGCCGCCTGAGAACATTTTGTTTCCATTTCTGTTTTGTCCTGCAGCTGCAATGTTGACCTGCAAGTTTCTGCCTTTTGTTGAGATGAATCCCATGAGATGAACTGTAATCCTGTAATAACAGCTGCTGCCAGCCAGCAGCCCCAACATGGAGCCTTAACACCAACATGATGCCTTAACGGCAACATGGCACCTTAATGCCAACATGGCGCCTTAATGCCAACATGGC
>NW_006801841.1:0-2518 GCF_000485575.1 Poecilia formosa
TATTCAAGTTTCTTTCAAAAGTCTTACTTGTTAGTGTTAGAGTGGATTTGACTGGTGAAACTCTGCTCCAGCTCCAGAGCATTTCCAAAAAGGTGTTTATCACCTTGTTCAGTTTCTGCTGCTACAACAGATGACAGAAGAGACTGCACTCCCAAAAACAGACCCATAGGAAATACTTGACTCTTATAATTGAAAACATAGGTTGGTGGATTGTTCAAATAAAATGTAAAGTTTTAACATCTCATCTTAACAGACCAAGCTATTAATTACTTCACTTTATTTCAGAATTACATTTTGAGAGTCTACTGTAATGGGCTTAAAAAAGTTAAAGAAACAGAATGTATAGGATATGGCAAATATCCTATATTCCATAATGATTGCATCATTATGGAGGCAGCAAACCAGTAAAATCAGCTACATGTTTTTCTTAACCTGCAAATTGACAGTCATTCATTTGGAGCTTAGAGTGCTCATTTGAAATGCATTTCTCACTAAAAACATCACATGGCAGCCTGCTGAATGGCTGCCAATAAGTACTCGACTTTTAGACCACAAGGGGCATAATTTTCTCTGATCTGTAAAACCAAAAAATTGAATAGCTGACCACAGCTTCCAGGACACCAAGCAACTAATTTGACTGTAAATGTATTCACTTGTGACATTGCATGGAACATTTTTACATGTATGCTTACAGCAACTGTGAAAAGGGAAGTTTGAGTACATATTTACTTCAGCATAATTTAACAACATGGCAGACTGTTGTCACAAATAATATTTTACCTCCAGTTTGCTTTAATTACATGTCGTGTTATTTTAGGCCCACTGTTTCAGCCCAATCCCACTGTGCTTAATTAGCACACTGCCTAGGGTCTTAGGATATATTGTGTTTCAGCAGTTATCCAAATTTTTGTTATTGCACCCTGCATTGTTCCAGGACTAGTGACTGTTCAATGACACTAGACATAAATGAAACACTTTTTAAAGGAGATGTTCCCTGTGAACAATGATGTGTTTCTAAGGTGCACCTAACGTGCCACTCAGAGTCATCTTCACTCTAGGATCATTGGGTGTTTTAAACCTCACAGCATCACACACCCTCCTACGTGACTCAATCAGAGTTGATCCGGCCCTGGCTGGGTCGTCAACATTTCCAGATCAGATCAGTAGCTTGAACTCTGAGCTCAAACTGAAAAAACAAAGCTGCTTGTGTGTTACCTCCTCCGTAGGATAGCACCAGGTCCTCCACCTCTTGCATTGGCATTTGTCTACCAGCTCCTTCTATCTTACCCTCTTCCTCTCAAGTGCCATCTCCATCGCTCTTCTCAGGGAACAGTCTGTGCCAACATTAACACTTGCTTTGCTGTTCCTGCCACTCAAACTGACCTGGTCTAAGTGTGATTACAACAATGTTTTCTGGAAATTGGAGCCATCTAGATCAACCTCTAGCTGTCAATCTTGTAGTTAATGTGAGGAGGCCCTGATAATGACTTCTGCAATTACTCTCAGCGGTTGAACATGACGCCAGCGATAGTGGCCGTCTCCCAGTGCTCTCACAGCAACTCAAGATGCGCTTCAGCAAGCCTACTTTCTGGCCAAAATAAGGATTTTTGGAGTTACGTTAATTCAGATTAAAAGATTAAAAGTGTGACAGATCTTTCCATCATCCTTTACAGAAAACACATCCTCCAATCAAACAGTTTTTGTAAACATCCAACTTGGAGTTGGAAAAAATCAAATGGAACGTCCAAAGCAAAATTCCAAAAACAAAAGTCAGACGTCTTCTTCCTCAACAAACTCTGAGCTCAAATTGAAAAAACAAAGCTGCTGCTCAGTGAAAATTGCAGAAGTACAATGTTTATGTATATTATTAAACCAAAGTCATATGCAATATCTGTTTGTGCTTTATCATTTAAATCCATAGAAGGGAGAAAGTACCTTGTTGTACTCACAGTAGTCAGCTTGACCGCTGAGCACAACACTTAGCACATTTTTTAAACTTTCAGCTACAACAGACAAGATTTGATATACTAGCAGTCACTCAGATCATGTCAAATATTGGTGTGCAAATGCACAGTCAGAAAAGCTTTTTTTTTTAATTTAGGCAATTTGTGAAATTGGAAGCAGTGTGTGCATCTGACTTTTCACTGATTTGTTACAGCTGATCAGGATGAAATGCTTTCAATAAAGCTCATGGGCATATTCAGCTGCTGAACTCCAAAGTGTTAGCTCACCCATCACAACCGAGCACTCAGTCTTGTCAGAAAATCTAAATATTCAAGCCTCAGTCTGGGGATGGAAAACATCTTCAAGACTAATTTCTCTTGCCAAACACCATCCACCTCCACTGGTACTGTTGATATGTGTCCGTGCATTTCAGAAGTGCTCTGCAAAATAAGTACATTTCCATTCTGCAGCTGTGTACTGTACTGGAAAGATCACAAATGACATAAACTCATGGCTTCTTCAAAATGAATTTTCTTTCAATATGTATTTGTGACGTATAAGACCACAGAGAATG
>NW_006801842.1:0-2512 GCF_000485575.1 Poecilia formosa
GTTGCCATGGTAGCAGAGGAGACTCTGGGGGTCGGCCAGTTTTCCTGTGGCGGCTATCTCGGCCCCTCTGAGGATGAGCGGCTCCTCGTTGAGCACCCGGGCGTGCATGAGAATCAGCATGAGGACGGAGGACAGGCTGTAGGCCTTCGCCGCCACGCGCAGAGGGTGAGGCTCCAGGGAGGAGGACGGGGCGTCCATCAGGGTGTTATCATGATCAACAGACGACGATGAAGAGGAGGAGAAGGTGGAGAAGGGAAAAGGAGCGTCCACATAGCCGGGCTGGAAGTTAAAATGGGAGGCCGACTGGCTGACCTGATGGATCAGATCACCTGATGAGAGAAGAAACTAGATAGGTCAAGCAATCCCGGCTGACCAGGGCAGCTTCTTCCACACGATTCCTTTGGATTCTTCGTAACGATCTCTTCAGACTTTTACTGAAATATTATTATTTTATTGAAGTGATTCCTGAAAAACAAAATCTCTTTAGACTTAACCTCTCACTCACCCATGATGTTTAGGATGTTATCGGCTATCTCTGTCGGGGGCACCGTGCCTTGCTTGGTGTCCGTCTGCAGAATCTCCAGCATTGACTCCAGCTTGTTCAGCGTGCTGTTCTGACACTCCTCGCAGATAAACTCTCGACTCACAGCCTAAAAAAACCACAAAAAAACAAAACGGAAACCACAATTTTTCCCTCCTCTATTCATTCTTGCTCTTTTTGTACCTCCCACGCCCGTCTAATCTCACGCAGCCCACCGTGCATTGCGCCAAAGCGGCAGACGTCTGCTGGATGTCGCTGACGGTGTTCAGGTCGAGAGCAGTCAGCGCTCTGGTGATGTTGCTGCGGACTCGGACTCTGTAGTCGCGCTCGTCTCGGGACACCCGTGAAGACTCCCTGGTTTGTTCGTACTAATGGAAAGCAAAGCGCACGTTGTGGTCGGGCATACCGGCGTGTCGAGGAGTTCTGGGTGGACGGGCGTTCCTTACCTCGTTCAGCACCGTAATGAGAGCCAGCGATAACTCTCGGACCCTTTGGGAGTCTCCCTGCTCTAGCAGCCTCTTCAGCTTGCTGTCGGTGATCTCAGACAGCCAGTGAGGAAGGCTGCTGTACTCAGGAGGAAGATCTGGCAGCACAACCTCAATGGTCCTGGATGAAGACACAGAACACACCGACGCTGATGAGTGTAGGCTTCAGGCTCGCCATTTCAGTCCTTAGTTTAGTAGTTTAGGCCAAAGAAGTCTTCAGTTCTGCCACAGACGTTTTGTTTCCATTTGGGAACTAATGAAGTTTCTATACTGTACTCATGGTTACGTGACTCTAATAAATATCTAACAGTTGGTTTGGCTTGATTGAACCTGAACAGAAACAAAACTGAAATTATCATCTTTGGACCAATCCAGAGTCAGCGCGCAGCTTCAGTTATTACAACCTGAAACTGGAGATCAGGTCTGAAATCTGCGGGGAGGGATGTACTCCGACACATAAAGACAGTTACAAAGTCAGTCTTCTATCACCTGAAGAGCATTTCTAGGATTCTAGGACGTTTATCTTTAGTCCCATTGATTACTAGAACACCGTCTTTACGTGTCGGCTTAAAAAAAATCAATCAGACAGCTGCAGCTGATCCAGAACGCTGCTGCTTGTGTTCTCACTAAAACCAGGAAGGTAGAGCACATCACCCCAGTCTAAAAACCGTAACGTAAGTAGCAGTTACTTGTTAAGTGCGAGGTTGGCAGCACCCTGGTGGTCCTCCACCGTGATGGACACGGACACGCGGTGTCGAGCTGAGCGGAAGCCTGGGGGCAGGAAGGCTGAGTGCTCCGGGTTGCTGCCTTTGTAAATGCAGAAATCCTCGCAGTAATCCTCTCTGCAGCGCGTCACCAGCAGGCTGTACAGGAACGGGATTTCTGAGACGCCCAGATCACTGTACCCTGCGCACACAGAGGAACGATAGCATATTTACTGGGTTATTTAACACTAAATGATGAAAAACCAGTTAGATGTCGATCTCAGTCCTACCTGAGCAGTTGAAATGCACCTGGTCCAGCAGCGTCCGGATCCTCCAGCCGTCTCCATCCCCGTAGAGCACTCCCGCCTCCCCTGCTCCTGTCAGGTGACACTCCCCGCCTTCTGGGGGCATGTTGTGGTGCAGTATGATGGACGCAGCTCCCTCACCGTCCAGACTGTTGTCGGTCACATGCAGAGTGAAGATGTAGGAGTCTTTGTCCCTCAGGACTCCCTGCCGCAGCACCAGGTTCATGCCGTCGCTCCCAGTGGTGGTGGAGGACGAGTCCAGGACCAGAGTCTCATTGTGCAGCGTCATGGCGCTCCAGCGCTGAACAAACATTAGTGGCACAAAGAAATGTTGGCCAACTTCTCAAAATTATAATGAAAAACTTACGGCAAGATGAACCAATGTACTTTTCAGATGTTTTCTTGACGATCAGATTGCTACGAGCAAATTGATATAAACCAAATATTTGGAAGCAGAAGTGACAGAAGCAAGCAGTG
>NW_006801843.1:0-2509 GCF_000485575.1 Poecilia formosa
GATATATAGATATATATATATAGATATATAGATATATACAATCACCGGCTTCTCTTTTGAGCATTTTAATTGGAAAATGTGAAAATCCAGCAATTTTTAAGAAAAAATAATCAGAATTAGTTAAGCTAATTATTTTTTAAGGCTGAAAATAATGTTATGATTCTTAAATTTAACGATTAAAACATAGTTAAATAAAATAAATGAAATTATGGGCTTTTAGTTTCTTAAATATTTTTATATGAGAAAATCAAATTCTTAATTAAATGCCTGATAATTTGACGTGTGTAGAAGTGAGACAAAATAAAAATATTATGGAACAGCAAATAATCAGCATATTTCAATGGCTGAAGTATGTCATGGATATGTGGTTGAACTTTCAATGAAACCTATTGACTGATTTACAGGTTTTATTCTAATCAGGAACAAATGAGAGAAATCTAGCCAAATTTGGTAATAAACTGACATAAATTTGGGACGCAGTGTAAAGTACATGACAAGTATGCTCTTTCAAGTTAAACAAGGGCAATTTTTTGTCAATCAAGCAGTGCTTAACTTGGAAAGTTAAAATATGAGCAAATGAATTGCATTTGGTAATTGTGTTATTCATTTCCAAATGGTGCACTTCTCTCTAGAAGCAATTTCAATTGCTAAAAATATAAATCTTTCAAAAGTGAAAAGCATTAAACTATTAACACCTATGTATGCAAAACAGATGAAGTCATGATTTAAACCCCAAAATGCATTTTAAACACTCATCTTGTTTATTAATTACATTAAATAAATAAATAAATAAGAAGAAGAATACATAACATTAAGAGAGATTTTTTTCCCTTTGATTACAAATTATTTCATTGACATTTTTTGAATTTCTCGCCCCTTGATTTCAATTCTTGCCTCAAATTTCCCATGCTCTAACTCCCCATCCAAAGGCTGCCACAATGCAGCTGGCACCAGCAGAGTCGTGTCATCCTCTAGGAGAACTTCCTTCATATTTGTGTCATCTGTGTCCATGACACCTATTATAGTCACCGCCATGCTCTCCTCCTTTTGAGCCTGCAAATACAGTACAAACAAATATTATTTTATATTATAAATATAATCCTATTTGTGAGTTTTCATATTCTCATCTAAAGAGGAGAACAAAAAACAAAAAACAAGATCAAGACTAAACGTGAAAAAAGAAAATAGCTTGATAATATGTACTGTTTACTTCTGATTTACATTTTATAAGTTCATTTGTTTTGTGCATTTCAGGAATCAGAAAGTTCAAAGTGCTTCATATATTTAAAATATTTTACAGTCCCCAAAGGCAAATAAAGCTACAATAAACATAGCATTTTGTCACATGACATTATCAAAATCATTTTTGTTGCAGATCTACGGTACATTTATGTTAATTGTTGTTTCTCGTTTCTTTAAGTGTTGTTTTTGAAATGCATAATAGACTTGAGCTAGAAAATATTGAATGGTCAACTGGATGTTAAGATATATTGGCAATAAGGCATTCACTGACTTTGAAACTGATAAAGACTTGTTAGGTGTAACTCAGAGCAGTAGCACATCAAACTTTGTGTATATCTCAAAAGTTTTTAAATAGGTTAAATTGGAAGGCTTCAATTTTAAAAGATGTCAGCTCAATTTTCTAAATCAACTTAAAATGAAGTTTACTTCTTCAGGAATTGACAGCATACCTCTACTTTGGTGAAGGTTGTGGTCTGTAGCTGTGGCCCATATCCATTATCTTGGCATGTCACATGTGATACATGGACATGTTGCCCCACTTGGAGTTCCACCATCGCTGCCTCTCTCCACAGTGACAACTGCATTGTGCAGCTGCCCTGCAATCACAAACATGATTGCCAAATTAGACAAGTATCAAGTAGTTCTCTAATGCCAATAAATAGATAAAACCCATCAAGCTACTTTGTCTTACCACAGGCTGCACAACAACATACAAGCTAGTTTTTCATCATCAACTTGAAATTTTTCAGATTAGTTCATAGATAAATCTACGACAATATGCTTTGTACATTTTTGTGTAAGCTATTTCTCTCTATACTGTAGATCCATCACATATCAACACATCTGAACACGTCTCAGCACTGTCAATTATTAGTGTACATGTTGCTCATTTCCACCCAACACTGTGCAAGGAGTGTTACTTCACTGTTAAGTGAATCTTCAGTATTAAGTGCAAATGGCATTAGGAACTTACTTTTTATTTCCCACACATTATCTGTTTTTGTAAAAGGCGAGAACTGCAGCTTTGAACAAATCTTAAAGCAAGTTATCAAACCTCTTTAAGCCTGGCACTTCTGATTGGTACCTCTGCTTTCCCAGACTTGACTAGTCTCACAGCACCAGACTGAAAAGTACAAAAAAATAAAAAAATCAATCAGAGTTCACATATTGTTCTGTAATGGGCCATTTCAGGTTATCTTGTAGTTATTTGATATCTACAGCTAGCAAATTAAGTCTGATATTAAATTATAAAATTATAAGAAATAAA
>NW_006801844.1:0-2504 GCF_000485575.1 Poecilia formosa
AACATGGCTGCTAACTGGATGTCTTTGTGACTTTTGCTTCCTTTTGGACCCTTCCACAGCTCTCCTCGTCTTCAGCTCCTCTTCAGAACCTGGAGCTTCAGGAATCTTAGGTAGGATTATTTTATGAATCTCAGGTTTGGTGCAGGAGGGTTCGTGTGTGACCTTAGCTGCTGGCCACTGTGTCGATGTCTCACCTGAGTGAAGCTGAGGCTCTGCACGTCGGCTCCGTTGATCTTCATCACCACGTCTCCGGCCTGCAGCGAGGGACACTGCCTCCGGTCCCAAACCCGCCTCACCACCGCCTGCTGGCCTCCCTGACCTCCCGCCATCACGCTGAACCCCAAGCCACCGCTCTCACTGTGACCCAGAGCCACTGGGACCAGTTCTCCTCGATGCGCTGACCCCGGTGACCCCAGAGGCAGCACCAGACCCGCGGGCCCCCTGGAGGATGATGGGGTCAGCGCGTGGTTTGCTGGACAGCCGTTGAAGCCACAGGGGGGAACGTCTCTGGGCGACGGCGCAGAGAAGGAAGTCTGAGGCATCTGTTGGCGCTGAGCGGGAGCAGAAGGAGCGGAGGAGGCGGGGTCACTGCTGCTGACGCTGAAGTCCTGGAGAAGACCCAAATCAATCTGGGTGAGGGGCAGCTTGGACAACACATGGGAGGACGAGGAGACGTTGGGGAGAGTGGATGTGGACAGGTCGCTCTCTGAAGACTTGGAGCTCTGGTGCAGGAGGAGTGAGGAAGAGGAGAGGGCGGGGAGCGTGCTGCTGTTGTAGCGAATCAGAGAAGACCTGTGAGGAAGAGTAGGAGGAGCGTGAAGAACGGAGAGAACAAACACAACAAAGTCAACAATGCTAAAACCAGTTTACCATCAGCTGAACACCAGAGAGAAAGTTATATGGAAGAAACTGTTAACCATGCTACACATGTTTAGCAGTAATTTATTAAAACTAGTAATGTCAAAGCCGCTAATGCTAAATAAGACTTATGCTGACACTGTTGGTGCTTACGTTTTAGGATTGCTAACCCCGATCAAACTAAATGTTGCTTTTAGTAAACAAGGCCAACACTGATGCTAAACACTATTTGTGCTATTTTTATGTTGTAGCACTATTTTTATGCTACAACATTGGGATATTGCTAACACCTGAAACTGCTAATAGTATCACTGCTAAGGTTGTCAACAAAAACACCTGACATTGTGTTACATTAAACTGTTAAAGCTAACAATACACAAACATTTACAAATATCTACACTGCTAAGACTAACATAGCTAATACTACTATCATGCTAACACAGCTAATAACAACACCTAAAACACATGACACTGTTTTTATCTAGTACAGCTACCAATGCTAACGCTAGCTCTGACCTCCGAGTTCCAGTGTTTGATTGACCGCCGTCAGAATCGCTGTGACTGGGTGGAGTCCTGTCTGCGTATGGAGGGGGGACCTGCGACGCCTCCGAGGACGTGGGGGTCGGAGGTCCAGCCAGGCCATTTGTCATTGGCTGAGTGGCGTAAGAGGGCGGGGTTTGTGCTGGACCTGGAGACAACCACAACATTTCAGAACTGACCGCTCTGAATACACTGATGTTGGAAGGTGTTTGATCAATTCTTCAGAAGAACCAGAACTGAGCTGGTGTTGGTGACGTCTGGAGCGACGGCTCTGACCTGCCGTGCTGCCGTTGGCGTCCAGCGTCCGGCTGAAGGTGAGCTGCGTCAGGCCTCTGCTCTGGCTGGAGGAATCGCTGGGAGTCTGAGGCTGCATAGCAGAAAAAACATTACACTGCAGAAACCAAACAGACCCTGAACACACCATTCTACATGGTGTCTACATGGCGCATTCAGGTTCTGATTATTGTTTATAAATGATAAACAGAAATAATGAATGATTTTTGCTGCAGATGAATCGCTGAAGTCTCTGGTGTGCAAGCGGAGCGGGTGGCGGCAGTACCACCTCCAGATTCTGTTTGGGACAGCCGTCCGGGTTGTAGAGCATGGGGTATCCTCTCCTCAGAACCACATCCACACTCTGACCCATTGGGACCGCCTTCAACATTTCCACCACCTCCTTGTGGGAGCGACCCAGCACACAGCAGTCATTGATGTAGACCAAGATGTCCGCTGCAGAATCACAACACACAAATGGGTCAGCTCAGTGGTAGACGTTCCTATTGGTTCTGACTGGACCTTCTTAAACAAAAGCTGAATTAATCTGCCCTGAACCTGCTGCAGGTTTTCTGTTAACACACCTGGATGCTGCAAGTTGCTGCTGGGCAGAATTTCTGCCTCTGACAACAGACTGCCTTACTGCCCTTGTACCTGGTCATGCAATTACCTGTACTGAGGGTGGGCGGTCCTCCAGGTGTGACGCTGTACACCTGCAGAAACTCCTGAGGGCGACTACCTCCGACGATGTTGAAGCCGAAACCTCGAGGACCTTTGGAGAGCCGGGTGTGAATGGAGTAACCTCTAAGTTGGCTCGGCTGGTCTGTGAACTC
>NW_006801845.1:0-1091 GCF_000485575.1 Poecilia formosa
GCATAAGTTACTTTCCTGCATGTTTCCTGGGGCTTTCAGTCTTTTTACCCAAGATTAAATTGATATTTTTATGGAACTTATAAGGTAATTTCAAAGAAGCCACCACACACTTACCTGTACTTAAGTACAGTAACGAAGTACTTGTACTTCGTTACTGTATTTAAGTACATTTTTCGTGTATCTGTACTTTACTTAAGTAGATTTAATAATGGATACTTTCTACTTTTACTCCACTACATTTTACAGTAAGTATCTGTACTTTCTACTTCACTACATTTCTACAAAAGTGTCGCGTTACTCGTTACATCCAAGTCAACATCCAAGTCGCGTTGCGCTTTTTGTCCGTTAAAATGTGAAGTTCAGGGTCTTAAGGTGGCGCCGTAGAATCCAAGCAATAACGTGACTTCCGTGTCTGTTGTCACCCATCACCTCCACCTTTACTCGCACGCAGAGCTCCAGACATGCGCAGTGGTTTCCTCTGAGCGGGAGAAGATGTCTGCGACATGTAAAATAAACAGCGCTTCGCTGTCACAGACGGTGGGGACTTAGTCCAACTTTTAGCGTCACTTGGAAGGAAAGCTTAAAGAAAGGTAAGCTCTGTGGACATGATGCTAGCAAAGCTAACTGTACTGACTGAGACACATACAGTGCTGCTTGAAAGTTTGTGAACTAGTTGAGTAGTTTAGATTTTTCTTTATTTTTACCATGATTTTCTTATTTTGTCATCACCAGTTTTTGTATATGAAATGTCAGGTTTATGTTAATCAATTCCATTCATTTGTTTTGAGGAAAATGTGGGAGTTGAAAGTAAACTAAATGAAAACCAGAATCAGAGCATCTGCAAAAGTAAATGAACCACAGCTGCACTGATAAAGACAATCAGGTAAAAGACTCAGGTGAAGCACATGTGAGTGCTTGAGTAATCAATTAAGCAGACCAATCAAATGAGACGTCCCTGGGAAAAGTTTGGAGGTGCACTGGTTAAAAGGGAGACGAAACCAAACAAACCACTGTTGTGTCAAGGCATAAAGACCAGATCAACAATGCCAAGAGTAAAGGATACATCTGAGGACGACAGGAAGAAGGTGGTG
>NW_006801845.1:2035-3448 GCF_000485575.1 Poecilia formosa
TGGCTTAAGAGAAAGAAGATTTGCACTCTGGATTGGCCCAGTCAAAGTCCAGACCTCAATCCCATAGAAATGCTGTGGCAAGATCTGAAATGGGCAGTACATGCCAGATGTCCTTCCAACCTCTCTCAACTGGCAGAGTTCTGCAAGGAGGAGTGGACAAAAATCCCAAAAAACAGATGTGAGACACTTGTTTGTGGTTACAGAAGACGTTTAGTTGAAGTAATGGCTGCAAAAGGCGGTGCCACAAGGTACTAACTGAAAGAGTTCACATACTTTTGCACTTGGCAGATTTTCTGTCTTTGACAGATAAAATACTTTTGTTGAATAAATAATAAAAAGATGCATCTTTTTTTTCTTTGTGTTCCTTATTTGGAAGGTCCGCATTACAATTTGAGCTTTGGATGTTCATTTTACATGATTATTATAATTTTTCTTTAGAAAACAATGGCCATGTTTGGATGGTTCACAAACTTTCAAGCAGCACTGTATGTAGCATCGGCGATGAAAAAAAGTTGTCACTCATGCGCTGAATTATTGTGTGGAGGTGTTGACTGAGGTGTCGCTTATATGGGACAACGCTGTGACCAACGTCTGCATTGATATGACATTCAGGAACGATCCGATTCTTCTGGACGGATCTTTACTGATTAAATTTATTTCTGCTCTAAGTATTTAATATCTAGGTATTTTATGGGAATGTGGATCTTTCAGATCAATTTGAGAAGAAATTTTGAAACTTTATTTTTTTTTTTTATGTCACGTAGCACGGGGTGCTGGTCTTGACTTGGTCTTGGGTAGGTGGTCTTGACTACAACTCTGCTACGTGGCTCCTTGGTTCCATATCCTCCTGCACCCACCTTCTTTCCATCCCCTTTCTGTTGGATTTCTTTAAAAATAAATGCCACTAGTAGCAAAAAAAAAGTGAAGTTCATGCTATGTTAGGACAGGAGACAAGATGTTTCCATCCCTGAAATTATGATGCATAGAATCACATATCCAAGTCTAAACTATTTTACAGAGTAAACATAATAAAAAGATGCTTTAACTGTGGCATTGTTCATTAAAATCGCACATTTCTTATGCATTAAAATTAAATACAGTAGGTTCACTTAATGATATTGTATTAGGGATTAGGTATTATTCAGCAAGTACTTTTACTTTTAATACTTAAGTATTTTTAAAAGCCAGTACTTTTTTTTAAACTTTTACTTAAGTACAAATGTTAATGTGGTAATTTTACTTTTACTTGAGTACATTTTTGTCTGTGTATTTGTACTTTTACTTAAGTACATTTTTTGAGTACTTTCTCCACCACTGCTTACCTGGAACTTGAGAGTTACTTGTATGTACAAAACTTCCTTTATTTACCCAGTGCTTCCAAAAACCTATCAAGACTTGCAGGTTACTTTCCTG
>NW_006801846.1:0-397 GCF_000485575.1 Poecilia formosa
CATCCAGAGCCACTGTGCACAGGCGTGTGCAGGAAATGGGCTACAGGTGCCGCATTTCCCAGGTCAAAGGTCAAGCCACTTTTGAACCAGAAACCGTGGCAGAAGCGCCTGACCTGGGCTACAGAGAAGCAGCACTTTGGACCACTGTTGTTCAGTGGTCCAAAGTACTTTTTTCGGATGAAAGCAAACTTTGCATGTCATTCGGAAATCAAAGTGCCAGACTCTGGAGGAAGACTGGGGAGAAGGAAATGCCAAAATGCCAGAAGTCCAGTGTCAAGTACCCACAGTCAGTGATGGTCTGGGTTGTTGTGATGGTCTGGGTGCCATGTCAGCTGCTGGTGTTGTTCCACTGTGTTTTATCAAGGGCAGGATCAATGCAGCAGCTATCAGAAGATTT
>NW_006801846.1:965-3070 GCF_000485575.1 Poecilia formosa
TTCTAATTTTATGACCAGCACCTGTATATCTTAAGTAATACATTTTAGGTTCATTCCAAGCATTTTTCCTCAAAAAACAGATTTAATGACATTCAATCATTAAAATGATCTAATACAGTTTGGGGTTTCCAAAGGCAGTTCTCATTTTGTTGCCAGGAACAAACTTAAAAATGATATGTTGATCAGCAAGTTAGGGGGATGCACAACTTTGAGATTGGTCATTTGTTGCTGAACAGGTACTGATTCACTGTAGTCTTGTCCCAACTTTTAGGATTATTTTTCTTCTGGTGGTTAAAATCCTGCTGAAGCATTACATAGCCATCCTGTAACATGTTTTCACAAAGCTAATCTTTTTTAAACATCATTAAGAAAACTGTTACACTACGAGCTCTATATTCAGTGATGTATGGCGCAGGAAATGTACCTTGAAGGAGTCACCATAATAATCACTATGAACTACAGAGCGACACAGAAAGTCATTTCCGCCTGTAGCCATTAGACTTTACAATACCCAAGTTTGAATAACGTGATTCAAATTTTCTCTGCGCTCATTTATAGATTATTTATAGATTAACATATTTGCGATTCTAGAAACCAACTGCATAGATCACAATCAGTTCGGGTTCAGCACAGAGGAGAACAGAAACAGAAACAAATCCCAAACTGCAGGAAGTAACAGCCACAAACACAGAGACAGAACAGGAGGATCTTGGGTAGCCGGTTCACCCTCCTTTAAGTAACAGTTTAAGTAACAGTTCAGATCGTCTCCCAGTTTGGACTGCAACATGGTCACCAGGACGTTTACCAAACTAAAATGCTTCAATATATCCCAAAACTGACAATGATTGTTTCCCTAAAAAGTCAAGGCTACACACAGAACTGACTGAACACCAGGGGGCGCTTGTTGAGCACCTGATGGTGTTTGTTTCTAATGGTGCTTAAAATAAAACTGATTGCTAAACACTTGGAGGCATGTTTCACTTCATCCAGCAGAAAGGCCAGGAAGTTTGGCTTTGCACACAGTAAAGCGCAGATTTAAAACACGAATCAAAAACAAAACAAACGAAACAAAAAGCTGCTTAGCAGTTAGAAGGTTTTCATTAGACTTTTTCTACTCCTTACTGAACAGGGTCTAAATAAGTCTTGATGTGTTTCTTGTTAAAATGTAAATCAAAATAGAAAATTTCAAAATGTACATTTAGAAGATGGCTGACTCATATCCTATCAGACTCAGACTTCTTTGTTGAATAAAAAGATCATTTTGAATTTTCTCAGGCGTGTGAATAATTATGGACCCAACTGTATATTAACCTCTCAATCTCCACTGCTGTGATGGATCACTGTCAGCTTAACAATTTTCTATTCTGCTGTTTAAAAGTAAGCATGCGGGTCTTCGAGCTCCAGCATTTCATCATTACCAGACCTCCTTGTATAGAGAAAATCATTTACTGCTCCACCCTACCGATCTGAGATGAAAGTGGATAGTTCTACTAGCGGGTCGACTCTGGCTCATTGGATGGAGTCCACCTGTCCTTTATTGATGTGCCTCTGGGCAAGGCACTTAACCCCAGGTTGCCTTCTCATCTGTGTATCTGTGTGTAAATGTGTGTGTTTGTGAGTGGGAATGCGTGAATGTGGCTGAGTTCAGTCCATCCACCATCTGATGGTGAAATGGCATTTTCACAGTTCCGATGTGAGCGTACCTCTGTGTAGACTATCGCTGTCATCCAGAACCGCTTGGTTGGTCTGGGAGCAGACAGCATGGCCCACAGGAAGACCAGCATGGGCAGGACCAGGGATATGACCGAGGCACTGACCACGTTGTTCAGGACCATGATGAAATAGCAGAGCAGCTCGGAGTTAGCTGACAGCAGGTTGAACACGGCTACCAGCAGCCTCAGCAGGCGGTTCTGGTTGTTGAAGAACTCTCTACTCTGCTCCAGCTCCTCGATGAAAAACGCCCTGAGGAGGAAAATAGCAGAAGACATTGACCGCACGTCACAATATCTTATCGTCTTTATCAGAGATTCCTTAAAAACTCACAACATCAAAGATCAGAGCTAAAATACACCTTATGTGTTGTTAAAGGGATAGTATTATGTATT
>NW_006801847.1:0-2495 GCF_000485575.1 Poecilia formosa
TGGTGGTATAATATTCTTCTGGCTATTTTACCTCTTTCTGGGTTTTTTTCATGAAAAAAAGTTGAGACACCTTGGGCAACAATTGCACTCAAAGGGTAAATATGCAGATTTTAGTCAAAAAATGTGGTAATTTTAGCCCATGTTTTGATATTCATTCTCATTTCTAATGTTGCTGTATACCTCTCCATTCTCCTTTCATTTAGTACAATTGATTTATTGTTGCAGTTGCCCTCACTGAAACTGAGTGCATACATCTCAGTTTCAGTGAGATGTATACACTCAGTTTCAGTTTTTAAAATTAGGGAAACACACTCCTATAAACGAGCTTTTACGACAGCAGGAAAGGGAAACGGAGACAGCCGCAGCGTGGAGTCGCGGATACTAGACAGACCTAATAAAGTTTTACAGAGCAGCAGTTGCATTAAACATTCATGACAGCTAAATACTGCAGCAGCCGGGACCATGCACCGAAAACACACGCACACACACACACACACGCACGCACACACGAACATCCTCATCAGTTAAAGTCACACGTTACACATGGCGAGCTTAAATTATAACTTACAACAAAGGTCAGCTCTCATCTGAATGTGACTCTTTTATGTATGTAGTTGGACTGGCTTTATTTACACAAATATTCTATTAAAACAGCAAAATATACAAATTGTACATGTGAATGTTGTGAATGGCAAAGCAGCATCAATGCGTTGTCTTTAACAATTGTGCAAAGAACAAAAAAAACAAAACAAAAAAAAAACATGAGACTAAAAGCAAAACATGGGACAAAAAGAGAATAAAACAAATTTCATAAACCAGGAAGAGACAAATTTCAGAATAAATATTATTAGAAAGGAGTCTGACTGCTGAATGCAACGTGAAAAGCTGGAACTAAGAAAAGCGCTTCCTCGTTCAGTTTATGCAAACCCGGAAGGAAAATGCAACTGTACAAGAATCAACCTGGTTTGGAGCAAAAAAGCCTAAACCAGCTGATCTTGATGCAGCAACTTGAGTCTACAGAATATTCACACGTGATCTCGTGTTATCAGTAACAAGTTTACACACATTAAATGACACATGCTGTGCGTTAAACAAAGAAATAAATACAGTCCATTTAGTGTCTCTAGTCAACATCACAATCTCACAAGGCTGGTGACTTACAGGATGTGTTGTACAGTAAGTTGTAAGTAGACAGGACTAATGAGAACACGTTATTTCAAATGGGCAAAACAATGTTTCATAGGTGATAAGATGACCTGTGATCCAGTAGTTTTTGCTGACATAATTTCAAGTACAATAAAACCTTAAAATATTTACAAAAAAAAAAAAAAAAGAAATGAAATGAAATGAACAACCTGAGTTTCTTTAATTTAACTGCATATGCATGATGTAAAGAACTAGGTTACGGCAGGATTATTTTTTTTTCTTGTCATCAACATCGTTTTCTGCAGTAAAAATCCTTAAACCGGAGCCGTAAAGCTTACTCTTTAGGGAAGAAGACACTTTTAACACAGTGTTTTATTTTTAAATTCAGGGAGCATTTTCTGTTTTTACAAAAAATATTATATTTACTGCAACCTGTTCTTGTCCTGTTTCCTTATCAGCATAAACACAGCCGAATGCAAAATTTAAAACCCCCCAAAAAAGAGAAAAATGCTTTCATGAGGTATCAGCGACAGCAAGGAGAAATGTCCTTTATGTGCTTAAAAATATGTCTTCAGTGTATAAAAATGACATTTTTCATGCTCATGGGGGGGTTCTTTCTTGCAGTGCTTTCTCTGCTTTTACTCAGTCTTGTCCTCCGGTGGCAGCAAAGCAAAGTGTTCTTTTTCAAAGGGACTTTTTTTAATTCTTTAATTCATTTAGGGACCAAACTGACTTCGTCCAATACCAGCTTTTCAGGGTTGACCTCAATACCATAAACCCAGTAATGCCTGCAACCTTTGAACACTGTGGGTAGCTGAAAATTCAAACATACATTGATCCTCTTATGTGGCACAATGAGACGGGCCGGGGCTGAAGATGTCCTTAAACACTAAGCACTGGTGCAGCAGTCAAGTTTGGTCAGGATTAACCCTAGGTTTTATTAATTATAAACCTATTCTTCATGGGGGACGTATTGTACAAGATAATTCAAAGAGAGTAGAGTATCATTTTGACTCTTACTGGAAGAAGCTGCAGTTTATTTTCCCTCCATACCAACCAACTTTATTACTGATTCTCTGAAGGTACATCCACCGGGGGAAGTATTTATGTGGTGGGCATGGGCGCCGAGTCGGGCGCCGACAAGGGAGCGGATTTGGCGGCGAATCCCTGCTCGATTTCATCGAAGGTCCGTCCTTTGGTTTCAGGGACTCGCAGGTAGGTGAAGATGAAGAAGAGGATGAGGAGGACGAAAAAGATGATGAAGACAAATGGGCCGCAAACTTCCTGGAAAAAAAAGGAAACGCGTTTGTTACGCTACACATTTTGTCACGTTGCAATATGAACGTCTC
>NW_006801848.1:0-1396 GCF_000485575.1 Poecilia formosa
CCGCCCTGTATCCATCCAAGATCCATAAATGCATTTCATTCGGGGGTGTTTTCTAATTCGGGGGTGTTTTCTTTTTTGTTTGCTGCATTTAATTCGGGGGTGTTTTCTAATTCGGGGGTGTTTTCTTTTTTGTTTGCTGCATTTGATTCGGGGGTGTGTCTTTTCTTTTGTTTGCATGTTTTCTCTTTTGCTGCGCATTTGCACCTGTCGGCCACCGTAGTTTTGAACGTGTTGATTTCCTCCAGGACATCCAGGCTTTCATTTCTTCACAACCAGGGCCGGCCCAAGGCATAAGCAAAGTAAGCAGCCACTTAGGGCCCCAGGGCCACCAAGGGACCCCCTCAGTGAAGCTGATTTTTTTTTATATATAGCAATTTCTATGTCATTACAGGAACAAAAACTCACGATTTCATCATTTTACTATAATTTATATTTGATAAAGAATGTAGAAATTATTTTATGGACGAAAAGAAAAAAGAAATTGATCTTGCTGGCTCCGCTCAGAAGTAAAATTAGCAAAACAATGACTCAAAAGAGGACATATCCTTCAGTGAGGGAGAAAAGAAAGAGGAAGAATAGAAAAAAGCCAAGATTAAGGTTTGTCTTAATATTTCTTCGTAATGTAATCTTATAAAAAAAGATTTGTGAAGTGGCTAATAGAAAATTAGCTTTATAGCTACCTTGAACGGTTCAGTTCAACAGCCTACCATTTATACTAGCGTCCTTGTGTGAAGCTGAGTTTTAATTTGAAATTAGTTGATTCCCACGGTGGCTCTGTATATTTCTGAGATTTGTGGCTTCAAAACGTCGTGTGTGATAACGTTTGATAAGAATAAATAAAACTTCTTAATGTTTGATATTGTCCAGCAAAATGTTTTACAGGCTACATGGCTACATTAATATATCGATGAGCTGCTCTAAGCTGTGGTTGCTGATATGTTGTTTGCTGCTGATCATGTATGTGACTAAAACAATATTTTTACATCAACTTCTAAGTTATGTGAAACTTCTGTTAAAATCATTTGAAGGCTCAGAATCAACCCGGTACCGGTCCACATTCTCAGGGGAGAAAAACTCACCTTATGTAAATTTAATTTTTAGCTATTGGAGTGTCTGTCAGTCAAACCTCTCACTGTAGAGCAGAAGAGGACAGAGGCTGATTTATAAACCTTTGCTGATGAAGATCAGGGGATAAGATCAGCTTCACATGCAAGTATCGGTCGATCACGATCCCCCAAAATTAAGGAAATCGGCTCCTAGAAATCGACTGATTGATAAATGTATCCTATATTATACATACATGTATTATACATACATATATATATATATATATATATATGTATGTATGTATGTATGTATGTATGTATGTATGTATGTATGTATGTATGTATGTATG
>NW_006801848.1:2396-3480 GCF_000485575.1 Poecilia formosa
TCTGCCTAAGGTCAGTTGCTATTGGGTGATTACACTTTACCTGAATTCTGATTGACTGGGGGGCGGGACTAATCTGAAGGAGAGAGACGAGAGGAGAGAGAGACGAGAGGGCGACTCCGTGGAGAATGCTGGAACTTTGGTAACTCGTTTTGGGGACAAAACGTCTAAAAAGTGCAACAACGTAGATGTGCACTAGCGCCAAGGGACAGTTGAAGGACCAAAGAAGAAGCATTTGGTGAGCTGGATGCCAATAGTCTACACAGGAGCCGGTGGAGAGGAAGAGGCTAGCTACGCCTGCGCTGGGCCCGCTGTTTTGGACTTGGCTGCGTTTTCTCCGCCTTTACCGAGAAAGGCGTGGATTAGCTGACTGCTATCTGGAGAGACAGTCACCAGGACCTTATAAAAACCAGCCACTGTGGATCGAGGACCAGTGGTGAGTGTCGTCAGAATCAGGCCTGCAACGGGGGTTTGAATGACTATAATGCCGGCTTTTATTCGTTTTATTTTATGGTGGGCCCACTAATTAAAAACTTTCATTTATTTTAAATGTATTTTGTTCAGACTAAAGGACTCTTATGTGTTCGGGACTGTTCAGAATAAGTCAGTGTGGAACTCTGTAAGCGTTTAAAAGACAGTGAACGTCCCTATTTCTGAACCAGGTATTTGTCAAAGCCTGTTGTATTTTTATTTGTATTTTCCTGGTTAGTAGGAGGTTAAAGAACAAACACTTTAGGCTATTCATTCTGGCAGACATAAGGTCTGCTGGTGACCATATTCAGTATGTTTTCACATGTGGTCTACTTTAATTTGCATTCTGAAGTTTGGTAAATAAAAGCTTTGCCTTTATAAAGTCTCCTTATTCATGGGTCAGTGAACTAAGTTGAATGCTTTATAACAGTGGTTCATGGGAAATGTAGTGAAACCAGTTTCTTGGGGTGTAACCATAAACAGATAGAACCCAGAGCGCTAGATCTAGCCTTAGACACCAGAAAGCACTACATATATATAAAAAAAAAAATTCCCTTCTCACCCTCCGCGGGTGGTCTCTTTCATCCTCTGAGCTCGGGTCCTCTACCAGAGGCCT
>NW_006801849.1:0-2479 GCF_000485575.1 Poecilia formosa
AGGCAGAGGCAATACTCATACAATATACATTCATTTTTTTTTTTTTTTTTTTTTGCTAAGAAGAATCACGGGAGCTCCAATTAGATCATTTGGTTTGTGAAAAGTTGCGTTGTTTCCTTAATGACACCCACACTTTCTCACTGCACCCTCTCTACCTCTCTCCCCTCTCGTATTAGGCCTCTGAAAGCCTTCGGCAGTTTGAGTAAGAGAGGAGGAGGAAGGACTCTCGTTCCAAACAGAAAACTCAGTTGCCTTTCAAAAATATTTCTATACTGAAATCAACTCTGATGAACACAGTGCTATGGAAATAGCAGCTCTGAAAAGGTGTGTCTTCTGAATACCTGCTATCGTTTTTAAACTGAAGACTTTTGAGCCCAGAGGCGGAGCTCCACAGGAGGAAAAACCCCCCTCTGCCTTGGTACCAAGACTGTGCAATCTATAATATTTGGAGAATGTTTAACCAACACTCGTGGCTTTTTTCATAATTAATTTTCTGATTTTCCAAAGGGAATATTATATATATTACTATTATATGGCATAATATAATATATATGTATCTAAGTATAGCTTTCAGATGAAAAGACAATATTGCAAAGAAAAGATATATTAATATGAATTCGCAGCTGTTTTTGGTTTTAGTATAGAAGACAGAAAGAGGTCTTTAAATCTAATCCACCAATAGTTTACTTATTTCTACCAGTTATGTGTATATATATATATATATATATATATATATATATCTCAAAAAGATGTTTGCATTTTTAAACACAAAGGAGAAAACATTAAAAAAAATCTAATTAAACAACTGCCTTATGTTTCTGAACATGTGAGTTTGTGGTTTATGTAATGATACAATACAGTGATGCTTAGACTTTCCAGTTAATGCTTTTCAGATTTTTTATTTTATTTTTTTTGTAAACCTGCCTGCATTTGTTTGATATCGTAGCTCTCAGTCGGCATTCACAGAACAGCTTTGTTTGTGCTAAAATTAATAACCCATTGCCAAACTTTGCTAATTGGACGACTTCTGAGAGCATTGGTTGCACCACAGTTTTGTAGGGGTACTAGATTAAAGAGGACCCAATAAAGGTGCATTCCACACTTCACATTTTTATTTGTTAAAAGAATAAAAATCAAATTACGTTTTATTTTTCCCTACACGTCTTACATATGTGTTATTTTGTGTTAGCCTGTCATAGACCTGCACAATATTCCAAAAAAAAAAGAAAAAAAAAACATATGACATTCATTAATAATGTTGTGAATGAATAAAATGGCTAGTAAAAAAGAAAACTAAATAAAAGGTGTTAATGTCTTTGTTCTTTGGGTTCATAGCAGATCTAGACCCCAGAGTGCCTGAATGCATCGCACCCTTATTGTGGTCCAGACAGTTCTCCATTGTGTGCAAACTGTGTACAGTGATATTTCAATACAAATACATTTATGACATATTGTGCAGCACAACTCTATGACATAAAATCCCAATGAAATACGCTGAACCTTGTGGTTATTAATGTAACAAATATGTAAAAGTGATAGTGGGGAATGGATACTTTTGACAGGCACTGTAAACCCCAAAGCTTGGTCTCTTTCTTCAAAGTTGTCTTTAACTATTTGTTATTAACGATTCTAAAACTCTGTGTCTCCACCAGACTTTTTAGCAGCCTAGGCGAGCTCCACACCCTTTCCCAGAGAAGCTATGGAACCACATACACCATCCGCCCCGGCAGCCGCTACCCCGTCACCAGACGCGCGCCCAGCCCCGGCTCAGGCTCACCTGATCGGGGCGACCCCCTTGGACGATTCTCAGGCTTCGGCCTGCCAACCTCACCAACTACACCGCCGCAAACCATCCTCAAGTCCTCTAGTCTCAGCTTACCCCAGGAGCCTAAAGAGGTGCGCTTTGTGATGAGGAGCTCCAGCGCACGTTCTCGCTCTCGCTCTCCGTCACCTTCCCATTCCCCTGGCTTAGGCTCACCGCTTTTAGCCCTCCGACCCTTTCACCAAAAGCCCCTCCACCTGTGGAACAAGTACGATGTTGGAGACTGGCTCGAGAGCATCAACTTGGGAGAGCACAGAGCGGGGTTTCAGGAACACGAGATCGAAGGCTCTCACCTCCCGGCTCTAACCAAGGATGACTTTGCGGAGCTGGGAGTGACACGGGTCGGACACCGTATGAACATTGAGCGAGCGCTGAAACTGCTGCTGGAGAGCTGACCCTCGCCCTGAAAAAGAGCAACAGGATAAGAAAGACACAAAGCCTGAATTAGATGAAAATAAGGGATCCACTGAACACCACTCCTCTGTTACTCCAGCTGCTTTTTATGTTCAGTGTTAAAATGTTCTCCTGTGGTTCCTAGTGACACTTTCTGTTCTGCATTAATACCCCGCACTTGGCAATGCACTAAAGAGGCAGAGGCAATACTCATACAATATACATTCATCCCTTTTTTTTTTTTTTCTTACCCTCACTTTACGC
>NW_006801850.1:0-2177 GCF_000485575.1 Poecilia formosa
TGGGATTGTTCAATAAAGTTTGGAAAAATTCCCAACATTTTCCCAACAGTTTGGAAAAAGGCAGAAACCCTTCATGTTGGAAAACCAGAGAAATATCCATCCGACCAATCAGATTCCAGATCCACAGCTCTGATGTCACATTTAGGAAAAATAATGGAGTCGTAATAAGAGAAAGAAAAACATTTTACAGTGATCCCTCGCTATAACACGGTTCACCTTTCGCTGCTACGTGGATTTTTTTGTGCAGTTTTTTTTCACAGTGCATTGAGTTCTGCATCCTGATTGCCTAAACAGTCTCTGCGGTTTTTCTCTGCCTGTGTGCCAATAACGTTACGATATTTAAATATAAATAATACAGATTGGCCATTCAGGAGATGAAAGCTGAAAACTTTGAATGCCTGCTGGACAAAAACTGGCCATAGGCAGTGCAAAGCCCGACCGGAGGCTCACTTGACGAGATCCATCGCTCTGCCGTCGATACAGCTGTGAATCTCGCAGGGCAGCTTGGAGGAGACGCTTTAATGACATGACATCACATTAAAGCCCGATTGATGAACACGCACATCCACTGACCTGAAAACAGTTTTTGTTCTTTGGTTTTAATGTAGAGTATTTAATTATCCCAGGGCCGTGCAGAGGCCACTAAAGGGGCAGGTGCTCAAAAAAAAAAAGGACACATCTTACCGCATTTTAGGACAGAATATAAAAGCCACACAGTTTTCAGAGTTTAATAAACAATGATAAATTACAAAATTGTGAGATATACAATCAAAGCTAAGGAAAATCTCTATACAGAGCATACAATTATGCATATGTAAGATATTTTCTTAGTCATTTCTTTCTGCAGGTCTATTTTGTTATAAGAAAGTATTGCAGTATTCAAACCCACAATTTAGCAGGATATGTAAATCAGAGCACCAGACATATTTTGTCTTTACAGAATTACACCATTAAAAATGTAAACAAGGGCACAATGCAACCTTTTAGTGGACTGTCATCTATAAAAAAGAGCTGCTTGTTTGCTACACTTGCAGTGGAGATGAAGATGGTCCATTCAGGAAAGTAGAGCTGTATCAAACTTTAACATGGAACTGCAAAAAAACGAAAAAAAAAAAAAAAGCAAAAATTGAATTGTTAATGCATGTCACCATGAGAAAAGCCTACTGAGTTTTGCTTAATAGTTTTGCTCATAATTTGGAAAATACTGACTATAATCCTTCCTGGATTTTTTCTGTGAAGAACCCAGAGGGGGTTATTTAGTTATTGTTTTGTGAAGAACCCAAAGAGGGTTATTTGATTGTGCTTTCTGGAAAACAATATATTTTTACATTTAGGCACTCCTGCGAGCGTCACACTTTTTCTGTTACAAACTGACTCCGGCCCCCCACCAGAGAAGGGAAAAGTTATGTGGCCCTCGCAGGGAAAAGTTTGGGGACCACTGCTTTAGTTGTTCTCATGAGGAGCTGAAGTCTCTGACAGGAACGTGGAGCTGAACAGGAGAAGAACTTGAAGCTTCTTCTTGTTCTGTCTGATTGCAGCAGCAGGACAATCCAACATTTTAGTCTGACTTCAGCTGGAAATGTTTCTTTGACCTGAATCAGTTTGAAGGCAGGCCAGCTCCTCATCAGAGCTGAGATCTTCTCTGTCCTCCATGCTGGAAATGTACAAGTCCAGCAGCTCCTGGTCAGTGACATCAGACCGTGACATCATCAGTAGAATGATGATGTCATTCTGAGAGGAAAGATGCAATCAAAGACTCTCTGGAGTGTTGGATCTGCTGGTTCTGGTTCCAGATGCTCCTTGGACACTTTCACTAGCCATTACTGCAGCTGCTGGATTCAGGAAGCTGCTGCTTCTTCTTGGTCTCATTGTAAATGTGTATAGCGCCACCTGGTGGTGCAGGTTGGTAGAGGAAGTGCTGAAAGGTTGGAGGTGTTTGTCAGAGGTGTGTGATGATGGAAGCCTCTCCCTGGTTTGTGAGTCTGAGCACAGAGATCAGATGTTTGGTTCTTGTTGAATGTGATGCAGCTTCTCCTTTTTAATGTTTGTATTTCTGGATATTCCAGTGAGGCCACAGCAGGTTTTCAGCAGCAGGACAATCCAACACTTTAGTCTGACTTCATCTGGAAATGTTTAAGCCTCTCCCTGGTTTGTGAGTCTGAGCTCAGAGATCAGAT
>NW_006801850.1:2988-3287 GCF_000485575.1 Poecilia formosa
GAAAGATCATTCCTGGAGTCTGAGATGCTCTGATGTTCATGGTTACTCTGTGAGGCACAATAAGATAGAAACTCGTCTCTCCTCCTCCTCCTCCGTCTCTAACAGAGTATCAGTGTATGTGGACTGTCCTGCTGGCATTCTGTCCTTCTACAGAGTCTCCTCTGACTCACTGATCCTCCTCCACACCTTCAACACCTCATTCACTGAACCTCTGATTCCTGGATTCTGGCTCTTGGGGTCCATATCTGGTCCCTCTTCAGTGTTTCTTTGCTGATTTGAGTCTAAAGATTTTCCTCCTG
>NW_006801851.1:0-1134 GCF_000485575.1 Poecilia formosa
ACAACAACCACAGGTTCTCCGACAACCTCAGCTGCAGCGACCACAACAACAGAGTCTCCATCAACAACAAAAGCTGCTCCAACTACAACTACAGCTGCAGCGACCACAACCACCGAGGATCCATCAACAGCAACAGCAGCTCCAACTACAACTACAGCTGCAGCGACCACAACCACCGAGGCTCCTTCAACAACAACAGCTGCTCCAACTACAACCACATCTTCTCTAACAACAACAGCTGCTCCAACTGCAACGACAGCTGCTTCATCAACAACCACAGCAGCTTCAACTACAACCACATCTGCTCAGACATCAACCACAGCTGCTCTGAAAACAACAACAGCTTCTCCAACAACAACCACAGCTGCTCCGACAACAACCACAGGATCTCCAACAACAACCACAGCGGCTGCAACAACAACCACAGCTGCAGCGACCACAACAACAGAGTCTCCATCAACAACCACAGCTGCTCCAACTACAACCACAGCTTCTCTAACAACAACAGCTGCTCCAACTACAACGACAGCTGCTTCATCAACAACCACAGCAGCTTCAACTACAACCACAGCTGCTCAGACATCAACCACAGCAGTTCCGACAACAACGACAGCTGCTTCAACTACAACCACATCTGCTCAGGCATCAACCGCAGCTGCTCTGAAAACAACAACAGCTGCTCCAACTACAACCACAGCTTCTCCAACAACAACCACAGCTGCTTCAACTACAACCACAGCTGCTCCAACTACAACCACAGCTTCTCCAACAACAACCACAGCTGCTTCAACTACAACCACAGCTGTTCCAACTACAACCACAGCTTCTCCAACAACAACCACAGCTGTTTCAACTACAACCACAGCTGTTAAATCAACAACCAAAGCTGCAGCGACCACAACTACAGAGGCTCCATCAACAACAGCTGCTCCAACAACAACCACAGGATCTCCAACAACAACCACAGCTGCTTCAACTACAACCACAGCTGCTCAGACATCAACCACAGCTGCTCCAACAACAACCACAGGTTCTCCGACAACCACAGCTGCAGCGACCACAACCACAGAGGCTCCATCAACAACAGCTGCTCCAACAACAACCACAGGATCTCCAACAACAACCACAGCTGCT
>NW_006801851.1:1156-2497 GCF_000485575.1 Poecilia formosa
GCTCAGACATCAACCACAGCTGCTCAGACATCAACCACAGCTGCTCAGACATCAACCACAGCTGCTCAGACATCAACCACAGCTGCTCAGACATCAACCACAGCTGCTCAGTCATCAACCACAGCTGCTCCAACAACAACCACAGCTGCAGCAACCACAACCACAGCGGCTCCGACAACAACCACAGTTGCTCCAACTACAACCCCAGCTGCTCCAACTACAACCACAGCTTCTCTAACAACAACAGCTGCTCCAACTACGACGACAGCTGCTTCATCAACAACCACAGCAGCTTCAACTACAACCACATCTGCTCAGACATCAACCACAGCTGCTCAGACATCAACAACAGCTGCTCAGACATCAACCACAGCTGCTCAGACATCAACCACAGCTGCTCAGACATCAACCACAGCAGTTCCGACAACGACCACAGCGGCTCCAACAACAACCACAGCTGCAGCAACCACAACCACAGCGGCTCCGACAACAACCACAGTTGCTCCAACTACAACCACAGCTGCTCCAACTACAACCACAGCTTCTCTAACAACAACAGCTGCTCCAACTACAACGACAGCTGCTTCATCAACAACCACAGCAGCTTCAACTACAACCACATCTGCTCAGACATCAACCACAGCTGCTCAGACATCAACCACAGCTGCTCAGACATCAACCACAGCAGTTCCGACAACGACCACAGTGGCTCCAACAACAACCACAGCTGCAGCAACCACAACCACAGAAGCTCCGACAACAACCACAGCGGCACCAACAACCACAACAGTTGCTTCAACTACAACCACAGCGGCTCTGACTACAACCACAGCTTCTCCAACTACAACCAGAGTGACTGCGACAACAACCACAGCGACTCCGACAACCACAACAGTTGCTTCAACTACAACCACAGCGGCTCTGACTACAACAACAGCTTCTCCGACAAAAACCACAACTGCTCCAACTACAACCACAGCTTCTCCAACAACAAACACAGCTGCTCCAACAACAACCACAGGATCTCCAACAACAACCACAGCGGCACCAACAACAACAACAGTTGCTTCAACTACAACCACAGCTTCTCCAACAACAAACACAGCTGCTCCAACAACAACCACAGGATCTCCAACAACAACCACAGCTGCTCAGACATCAACCACAGCTGCTCAGACATCAACCACAGCTGCTCAGACATCAACAACAGCTGCTCTGAAAACAACAACAGCTGCTCCAACTACAACCACAGCTTCTCCAACAACAACCACAGCTGCTCCGACAACAACCACAGGATCTCCAACAACAACCACAGCTGCTCAGACATCAACCACAGCTGCT
>NW_006801852.1:0-2460 GCF_000485575.1 Poecilia formosa
GAAACTTACCAGTCAGATGTTACCATGGTGATGAGATATGCAAAGTTTGATTTGCATTCTTAATACCCCTTGTATGGCACTGACAGTGTATATATAATGAGGGTCACAAAACAGAATGTTAGCTCAGTTGGTGAACTATGGAAGGGTGCTTGGAGCTGCAGTGGTTAAACCCTCACATGATGAATTAAACCCCATGCTGACTCAGATATAGCATGTTTTTCCAGTACATGCAAATTAATCCCAGTCAATAAAGAGCTCCAGCTTGGGTTTCCAATGAGTCTTAATAAATATTGTGACGCCAAAAATATAAGCAAATTCTGCACTGCTTTGTGTTGTTCTGAAATAAATAAGAGATCCCAAGTAACGTAGAAATAGCTAAAAGTTAAGAGTCAACTCTGTGTACTGAAAACACTGATATTATCTAGACAATAAGACTAATCATGTGTTCTTTCTAAGCACTCTAGTTCTTGTAGGAAACATCGCATTGAAAATTTGTCTGAAAAATTAGAAATGACTTGGAGATATGCAGGTAAATTTGGAACTGGGTATTGTACTTTCTTGTGAGTTTATTGCAATTGCCCCTTTTTGTTCATTGTTACTCATATCTTTTTCATAAAGATATATTTTCTGACATCTTTTATGTATCACTGTCTAATACTATTCTTTATTAATGGCCTACTCCTTAGCAATCTCCATTCACTATAAGCTCTTACTATATTTTGGCTCTGGTTTTCCTTTTTGATGTATTTATTTTCCCACTGCCCTTTACTGGGTTTGGATGCTTTGATTCTGCAGGATTTGAACATCATCCTGCAGCCAGTGGAGCTCTGATCCTGATGTCACTCTGAATGCCCTGAAGGAGGCTACCTGGCCGTCACTTTGTGACTTTAAGCCGAGGCCTTTTGTCTACTTTTGTCATGCAGTGGGACATTAATCCAGCAAATCCTCTGAATGGCTCACAATGAAATACGCTTTTTAGCGTGGCCTAGTCAAACTCTGTGATGTTCGATTGTAACATTAAACAGGCCATTCATGTTTATAAATCCTCAAATATGGCTGAACTCCTCAGTGATGTAAAATATTAATTGCTTGTAATTTAAAGTGCTTGAAGTGTTGCTACCAAGGTTGACTGATTGTTCTGGGACTAAAGCTTTTTCACTTAGGAGCCAGTTGGTTTGGATTGCTGTTTTTACTTAGTAAGTAACATCATGATTATGGAACTGCATTTTGTGTTGAATCATGTTATTGATGACTGGTATTTAGATGTATTTGATGACGAGAAACATTTAAACGTGACAAAAAATATAATCAGATTAGATCTGTAAAAAGAACAAATACTTTCTGAAAACCACTAATTTTGATGGGCAACCAGAAGCTTAGAGTTAATTTCCAAAGACCCAAAGTTGCTTCAGTATTTAGGGCGATATTTACAAAGAGAACTCTGAAGATATGAAGGACATGCAGATCCATTTCAACTTGGAGAAAAAAAGACAGTTAAAATGCCATTTAGCTAAATATACAATACACTGTGGAAGGAATTCACAAATGAGTCAAAAAATAATAGCGATATAGAATTAAGTACCAGGTTTAAATCGGATGTGGGATATTCAATGTGTCGCATCACATAAAACACAACAGAGTATGTGAATCAGCTCTGCTGGAGTGAAAAGGTTCAAAAGAGCCTCTGTTTACTGCCATGTTGTAGTAAAATTGTGCCAAGCAATGTAGAAATGCAGGGACTGACCCATCCAAGACCAGGAAGAATTTTAATTGGACCAGTACAGAGGCTGAACAATTTCTGCAAAGCAATTCAGATATCAGTTTTTTTTTTATATTTATATCTTGTTTCTCTTAATTACACAGGCAGCTGGTTTCAGTCTATCTAGCAGATGTGTCCCGATCACCTTGAGGTTACGGGCTTCCACAAACAGATTATGTTCTGAATAAAAAAAAAAAAAAAGAAGACTGTGTGAGTGCGTGTCTTTTTCAGTTTCTCCATCTGGTTGGATTTGCAGGACAAGGACAGCTCTGGAGCCACGGTTCTCCACCTTGCGTGTCGCTTCAGTCACCACGAGATCACCGAATGGCTGCTGAAGAGCAGCGAGGTGGACCCCGGGGCCTCCACCGACACAGGAGCCCTACCTGTTCATTATGCAGCTGCCAAGGGAGATCTGGCTTCTCTCCGACTGTTACTGGGACACAGCCCAAAGTAAGACTTGTCTCTTCACAGAGTTTAAAATGCTCCCTTTTGAAGTTGCCCGTTTCCTCTTATCTGTAGCGACTTAATCTGGGCAATGTGAAGGATTTCAGAGATATTTTTAGCAAGAGGTTACAAATGACTTTGTTTACAGGACTAAGCAGCCAGTACCAGTGTGTGTACAACATACAGCAGCCCTCCAAAGTATTACACACTTTTTACCTAAACGTGCTTTCTGAATAAAATGTGATACTTAGCTATAC
>NW_006801853.1:0-1385 GCF_000485575.1 Poecilia formosa
ACCCTGATTCTAACTCTGACCCTGACTCTCTGACTCTGACCCTGATTCTGACTCTGACCCTGATTCTGACTCTGACCCTGATTCTAACTCTGACCCTGACTCTCTGACTCTGACATTAAAGAGCCAGCAGGTCTGTTTTTGTTCTGTTTATGTTGTTTCTGTGTTTACAGGTGAAATAAAGAAATAAATCAGAGGAACTTTCTGCTCTGATTGGGAGAAACAAGAGAAAAAAATCAAGGTGCTCTGGAAATTTCCACAAATAGGTCAGAAAAGTTATTTTTGAGGGAAGGCCGTGACGAGTGGCCGTTCGATATGACGGCTGGATGAAAGAAAGGCCTGTGAGGCTGAATGAAAGGCCTCTGTGTGGCTCGGCGCAGCCAGCCGGAGGGCTCTGGCTCAACACCCAGCAACTATTGTGTGATTATTTTAGAAAATTAATGGTCTGAAATCTGCTAAGTCAGCCTGTCTCGCTCTGATTGAAGGCATAATGGTGGCCTGCTGGTGGGTTAATGACTGACAAAGGGCTGCTGGCCGTGGCCTACATTTTTGGTTTGTTCAGGAGATAAGATCTGACCTGAATAGGACGCCTCCAGAGGCTGTGGGAGGAAAAGGAAAGAACGCAAAACTTCAAGAACAAGAAGATTTCAGCAGACGTCCAACAGCCCAACATACAGCGACTTCCTTTGGTTAAACCTGCAGGAACCTCCTTAAAAATGTCAAGTAAAAACCTCTGGATGAAACCTGACGTGACTCAGACGTTCCTTAAAGATCTGAATGAATGAGACTGAGAGCAACAGAACCTCACTGACTGCACCTTAAGCTTTAAATGCTCATTTACAATAAAATGTGACTCAGGATCTAAACTGTATGTTTTAAAGTTTATATGTCTTAAATCAGTGTGTTAGTCATTCTTTAGCTTATCGTTGAAACTGGGTTGATATCACCAACCGATGTTTACTTCCATCTTGTTGCTCTTTGTGTTTCTGGATGGGGTTTGACCTTTTTGTTTGTCTCTGACTCTGAAGCTGAGAATCGACTCCTGCCTTCGACCTGCTTCTCTCTGGCTGATTCACCTGCATCTGGGACACCAAACTCCCCCTGGCCTGGATTTGTCTGATCAGGATCTTCTCTGTCCTGATCCTGCGATGCGGACCAGGACTTCCCCTCGCTCCCCGTCACTCTGCCCACCAGAGTATCCGTCCTCTGGGCTCCCGTAACGTCATTCAGTCTTCGTTCCTGAGCCATCCCGACAGCTGTCAGAAGTCCAAACACGGTTTGGTTTTCAGTGAAATCCATAAGCTGCATCCTGTCTCTGGTATTTTGGATTTTTCTCAGAGGGTTTATCATCCAACGTGGCTCCGGGTCCCAAACATGACGTCATGTTT
>NW_006801853.1:1988-3061 GCF_000485575.1 Poecilia formosa
ACACACACACACACACACACACACACACACACACACACACACACACACACACCTACACACCCACAAGGTAGTGAAAGCCTGATTAAAGCTGCTGCAGCAGAATGTCTGAGCTCAGAGCAAGCGTCAGTTTGTGTGTAATTATCACAACATGAGCAAAATACAAACCTGCTGCATCTAAAATAACCAGCCTGGCTGTGAACCCATCGATCCTGCAGCAGCATTTATTCAGACATTAGTTTGGGAAACACATCAAGTCCAGACATTTTAAATTGCCCTCAGATTCACACTAACAGTCAGAGTCACATGTTTGGTTTTGGGTGAAAGCTGAGCTGTAAGGTTTGTTCTGCTGCTGCTGATGAGAGGAAAAGCGGCTGAAGCCATGGAGGCTCCTCAGAGCTTCACATGTTCCTGCTGGACGGAGGCGTCGCTGCCTGCTGCTTCCTGTTCACCTTCCTACAGGAGAAACTGAAAAAAATCTGACCAATCAGGAGGCTGAAGGCTCACAGAGTCCTGCATGTTTACTTCCAACATCAAACCTTTAAAAACTTAATATCTACATCTGGAAGCAGTCAGCAGTCTGAATTTGTCTTCCTGAGATACGAAATTGATTAGTTATTTACGAGTAAAAGAAATAGAAAATAATTATATAGAAAAACAAAAGCTGCACTAAACAGGAAACACAGTTTAAAAATATATTTAACATTATAGAAAAATATATTTTATCTTAATTTTTTTGTCAGTGTGTAACAGTAAATTCAATTTATAGACAACAAATTTACAGAATGAAACAATATATGAAAAAGTAGTCAAATAAAATACAATCATGAGCATTTTTGGTAAAAATATTAATATTCATTCATAACTGGGCAATCAGACGTTCCAGTTTGTGCATCCATTAAACGTTGCTGAGTAGGTTTGGTATTATTCACGGTAGTTTTTCTTCCATCTAGTAACCGAACATCCAGCTTGTTTCGCTGATCTTCAGTCAGTAAATCGGTGGAAATCAGAGCCTCAGCGTGAAGGTCTGTCTCCAGTGTGAAGGTCTGTCTCCAGTGTGAAGGTCTGTCTCCAGT
>NW_006801854.1:0-1339 GCF_000485575.1 Poecilia formosa
CACTTTGAAACCCCGACAATGCACGTATATTTATTTAGTTATCATATTCTATGATAATATTAAAAATTTAATGACTTATTTTTGTCATAACTTGTTGCGTATGCTGAACTGACAACTCCACTGATAGTCGGACTTTTTAATGCGCATGTGCGGACATGGTACTAACTGCATGTATGCTATCCTGACAGCGTATGGCTATCCGACAGAACACTGTTGTACCGATAAATCGACCAGCGCCGTGAAAGTGAACAGATCCGCTGTTTTATAAGATAGCCCGACGCTGTCAGGATAGCATACATGCAGTTAATAGCATGCCCGCGCATGCGCATTAAGAAGTCCGACCGTTAGTTGAATTGTCGTCAGTTCAGCATACACAATAAGTTATGATGAAAATAAGTCATTAAATTGTTTATAGCAGTGTTTTTCAACCACTGTTCCGCGGCACACTAGTGTGCCGTGAGTGATCGTCAGGTGTGCCGTGGAAATTATTCAATTTCAACTACGGTACCGTATTTTCCGGTCTATACAACGCTACTTTTTTCCTAAGATTTGAACCATGCGGATTGTAGCCCGATACGGCTTTCCTGTGTATTTTTCTTCAACCACCAGGGGGCTCTCTAGCAGGAAGTGAATCATTAGAAGTCAAAATTGTAAATCAAAGAAGATCGCGCTAATTTTCATTAGCTACATGCTAGCAGCAGGCACGACGGAGAAATGTTTTCAAACTCATATGATGCAGCTTTTAAGTTAGGGCTGTCGATCTGCCACTACAGAGGGAAATAAAGCCGCTGCACTTCAGCTCGGTATAAAAACCGTGGTTCGACTTTGGAGACGTAGTGCTGCGTAGTTAATATATCCAGCAGATTTCATAGGACGCAGCTCTCTGCTGGGTCCTTACGGAAAACTGAGAGCAGCTTACAGTTTTTTTTTTTCCCCAAAAAAATTGGGGAAATTTTTTTCCCCAATACTATGTAGTATTGTACTACTACATAGTTCGACTTCGACTTGTATTTTTCGGAGCTCTATAGTCCGAAAAATACAGTAATTGGTTTTAAAAGATTTTTTGAAAATGAATTATCTGCAAATAATGCCATCTTCGAGTGTCTGCTGTAGTAGTGACTAGCGGGGTAATCATGTAATTTTCTTACCACTAGATGGCAGTAGGTACAGAGCATTTTACATTAAAACAAGAGAATTAGTGATGCATGAATGTTACAGGTAGCGGTGAGAGCATCGTATCTAGCTGTGACAACAGTGATGAAAAGACAGTGAAGCTCAGCAGTAGTTGGAAAGAACATGGGTCCATTTCCCACAACATGTCTGTGTGAAGGGAGCTTCT
>NW_006801854.1:2254-3360 GCF_000485575.1 Poecilia formosa
ACAGAAGCCAGTCAACCAATGGTTTTAAAGGATAACGCGACAAACGTAATTTCAACCAATAGAGCTTTGGAACCAACCTCACTGCGTATGACGTGGGACGTTTACGTCTGACGCAGTGGGCTCGGCGCCATCTCTGAAGGTAAAAGCATAAACATGGGTAGGAAGCTACGGAAAGCCGTTTTAACATAAAATCGGTTTCGTGTAACAATAACTAATAATAATTATATTCAAGACATCTAAAAGTGCAGTTTGACTATACAAAAGTAAATTTTTACTTAAAATAACTCGAAATACTTATGATTAGTAACACTTACATTTTATTATCTAAACTGAGAATTACTTTTAATATTAAATGTGCTGGCAGTAAGCTGTCCAAACAGTTGTCTGCAGAATGTTTTATGGCAAGCCAATTTAGCATAAATTCCATTTAGTCTAACTATTCGTAAGTACATTCTAGATATCTAAAATGCATTTTGACTAGAGAAAAAAAATACAATTTTCTTTAAAACATCTGAAAATACTTATAGCTAGTTCTAATTAAATTTTAAATATCTAAATAAAAAATTATTACTAAATTATTAAATACCCACTTATATGTGTATATTGGATGTAACCTTTCCGTCTCTCTTCTCACTCTCAACTGCTGCAGATGTTAATACAACATAATCCTAATGCCTCTCTCTCCTCCAGCTCCTTACTACAATTAATTCTGGTATTGGTTCTTTAGGTTGTCCACACCATTCTTTAACCATCATCCATGTTGTTCAACTGTAAATATAGAAATCCAGAAAATAACTAAAATCTTCCCTTACAACTGAACTGTGTCAAAACCACAACATATAAAACTTTCATAAACATTACATAAATCCTTTCATGAACGTGAAGAAGTCTTTATGAATTTTTATGGAAGTTGTCTCGAAGCATCATTAGGTAAATAATGACACTTTTAATGCAAAGATGGCATTTTTTAAGGATTTTCATGCAACTTTTAGAGCAACTTTGAATGTTGAATGTTTTAATAAGCCCCAAGCCATGCTTTAACCTAGAATTATGAAACTTGGTACACATATGTATAATGTCAGGACCTACAAAAAAAGTCTCTTGGA
>NW_006801855.1:0-2013 GCF_000485575.1 Poecilia formosa
ATATATTTTTTTTTTTTTAAAGTTTTTCCTTGTCCTTACACATGAGTTTCAGTCAAGAAATGTGTATATTTTCTCTTCTTCCACGCAGAGAAAATCACTCTATTGTTCTTTGAGCTCCGCGTGCAAGTAAAGAGAGAGGTGATGGGTGACAACAGACATGTAAGTCACGTTATTGCTTGGATTTTATGGTGCCACCTTCAGTCCCTGAACTTCACATTTTAATGGAAAAACAAGTGCAATGCGACTTGGACGTAATGAGTAATGTGACAGTTTTGTAGAAATGTAGTGAAGTACTACTTGTACTTGTACTTCGTTACTTCCCATCACTGGATTGGTCTTAGAGTGTATTACAATAACATGGTTGAATATATATATACATTGATATCTTGTTTACTTAATATCATGCAGTGCTGTAATATAATAAAATTTGTCAGTTTTTATAAAATACATGTTTTTTATTATGAATATTTTTCAGTCTGTTTCATTTGATTAGGTTTTGATCTGGGTTGTGCTTCTTTGGATAGCTCTATTTTCAATGACAGTCCTATGCTGCCATCTAGTGGAGGGTTAGGAATATAGGCTGAAACCCACTTGCACATTAGAGCAAACAAAATAAGCTAAAACTGGTAGGTTGGACAATCTTGGCACAGAGAATATGTGGAAGGGGCCTCACATACCCTCCAAGTTTGGTGGGTGTGGTCCTTCCCTTGACATAACTCCCATTGACCTCCATTCGTTTAGAGAATTGTTCACTTAAAAGAACTCCAAAATTATAAGTGGTCATTTAACCAAACTTTGTGTGTTTGCTCCCTCCAACCCTCAACATGTGCCCACCACGTTTGGTGGTCCAAGCCTACTCCCTTCATATAGCTGCTGAAGACTCCCATTCATTTTTCTGCCAAGTCAGTCTGGCTAGGAATGTCCTATAGAGCTGGTTTTTAATCCTAACCTCATTGGCCTCTTACTTCAACTTAGCCAGATTTTATGCCATTTTAATTTATTTTTTAACTCTCTTTTCAAAATAAATCACACTTCACTTTTAAAATGCCATCTCTGAGCCTCTGTTGGATGAAGGATTTGCTGCTCTGAAGACTGGACTTTGGTTTTAAGCATCTACTCTTTTAACCATGTTTTCTGATTTGATTTATCTTCAAACTCAGTTTTTAAGACAGAAATCACAGCTCAGATTCAAATCTCATCTCTGAGCTTCTGCTTTGTGACAAAAATTTGTGTAAAAGCCATTCTGAACATCAGAAATGGCCTTTAAAATGTCTGTCAGCATTTCAGCATTTCCCAGAATGCATTGCATAGTGGGGCTTCAAATTCTAGCTTGTAGTTCAACTGTTTTTGCTGCAAACCTTAATAAACCATATACTGTTGTGATCAGAATGAGCTCAGCTATTGAGCTGGATGACTTAGAATGAACTTGGAAACATGTAGAAAATAGGCACCATGACTCAGAACGGGGTGCATTTTGTTGAACTACTGCCTGCTGATCATAGAGGACACATCCCATGGTGGCAGCTTTGGGTAAGTTAATGTGGTCATGCACCCTTTTTTTGGATCACATAATACTGATCATTCTAGAGGTCTTGCGGTGTATGATGGCACTAGAATGACTCTTTACTCATACTGGGTTGATGACTCCCAGCAGGTACTTGATAGCCAGCAGCTTGGAGTAGTAGGTCCAGGTTCTCCTTCCTTGGGAGGTTGGGTGGGTGGTGACACTTTGCTATGGCTGCTTTTTTTTATTCCTCTAGGTGGCACTGTTTCATGGGGAGCAGTAACAACATGGTGGAGATCTGCTGGTGCACAGTTCATGTTGGCTAGCTTGACAAAGGTGAGTCGGTTCCCCACCAAGCAGACCGTCGGCACTCAACACAGACCAGACCAAAAGAGAATCAACAGAGAATGCTTCTGCTTCCTGGGCATGCTAGTTCCACCTTGCGGTGTTAACGGATAGCGTGTTTTTGAAACCAGGGGCGCGGTACGTATCAGCCTTCCCAGGTTCCG
>NW_006801855.1:3013-3438 GCF_000485575.1 Poecilia formosa
GCCCATTCAAAGTACTACTAACAGGTATGGGAAGACATGGGTCCCTAAAAAGTGAAATCCCTCAAAGTAAATTGCATTGCAGCTCTTCTAAACAGTTGATTTAAATTTTTGAATGTTATGACACTTGAAACATTTAATTCAGTCTTAATGTACTTCAAACTATTTTTCCCCTTATGGGATCATGGTTACAGTAATCTGTAAACAGCTTTGTAACAATTGCAATCTGCCTGTAAGCAGAACACCTTGCAAATAAAACTGCACTCAATTTGTTCTGATGTGCATTTTGTTAGGATTATTTTGTTTATATTGGGTTTATTTCTCTAGTGAGTCTCCATGTTGTCCTGTCCTCCCCTTCATTGTTCCCAGGTGTGTCTCATTCCCTGATTATCCTCTCTCTTTATTTAAACCCACCTTTGTTCTTTGTT
>NW_006801856.1:0-1252 GCF_000485575.1 Poecilia formosa
TTTCTAGCTTGACCTGCAGAGGAAACATCATTCATCTGCACATCAACTCTGATCATCCTTTACATCATTAGTGCTGGAAAAAGATCAGCTGCTCCTCCTCTGATTGGCTCTTCTTCTCTGCTTCATATCAGTGTCAGGTGAATGCAGTCAGACAGCAGAGAGGCAGAGGAAGCTGCATCAGCTGCTGCACTTCTACTATCAGTCCAGTAGATGGAGACATGGAGCAATATTTACATTCACTGACTGGAAATTTTATCAGAAGAGTTTAATAGAAAAGAAAATAATGTTTCTGATTTAATTATGATAAACAGATAGAAATAAAACAAATGTAAAATTTAGAAACAGATTATGGAGGAATTTTTCTGCCATAATCAGAGCATACATTTTCAAGAAAGACATGAATGACAGGATTTCATGTCTTTCTCTTCAAAACTTGTAATACTTGTTCTCAGAACCTCTTCTTATCTCCTACTTAAGTCCCTTTTGCTCTGCACAGCCAGACCAGAACCGACTTCAAAGCAGAGCTGAATGTTTTTGCATTAACACTTCCATCCTTTTATTAAGTGGATTTACTTATTAAAACTTGTTTAATTTATATCCTTAAGTTTTTGTAAAGGTGTAGCAGAGATTAGATCTGTGTCTCTGAACCAAACTCATCTAAACTATATTTAAATCTTAATTTGACTTTTTTGGGTCTCAACAGTTTGAGAAAAACACATTTGATCTGCATTGGTACTTACTAGCCATTTTTGGTCCTGCAGCTTGAACACAAAAACTTTTAAACCACATTTTATGTTTTATTTAACTTTAACTTTGCCGATCCCCGAAAATTATTCTCAAGAAATGTTCCTGCTTCTGGTTCCCCAATAATGAGATGGGATCTTCGCCCTGGAGGGGAACGTCTGTCATTTTAACTTGTGGTGTCAAAAAAATGCCGTCATAATCTATTCTTACCTGTAAGTTTTTAAATGATAACGGCAGAATATTCAGCTGTATTTTATTTTCTTTCCGTTTAAGTTTAAACAAACTGAACCAACGATCTGCATTATGTCACCAGATTAAACTGATAAATATGCAACATTTTCTTGCAGTGAAACAAAAAAACTAAAGTTCACTGACTGTGGTCCCACAAACAGTCTGGATGGAAATAATATTCAATGTTTGCACCTAAATTATAAGCTGTTTATCTGCGGTATCCAAAATGAATATCTCACCTTCCTGCTCTGCATCAGCTGCACATAATCATAATCTC
>NW_006801856.1:2252-3426 GCF_000485575.1 Poecilia formosa
CAGCTACTGATCGCTAGCAGCTACTGATCGCTAGCAGCTACTGATCGCTAGCAGCTACTGATCGCTAACAGCTACTGAGCTACTGATCGCTAACAGCTACTGATCATCGCTAACAGCTACTGATCATCGCTAACAGCTACTGATCATCGCTAACAGCTACTGATCGCTAACAGCTACTGATTGCTAACAGCTACTGATCGCTAACAGCTACTGATCGCTAACAGCTACTGATTGCTAACAGCTACAGATCTTAGGCAGCATTTTGCTCACCCTACCAACTCCCTGTCCAATGAGTGGCACGGATTGCTACCATCAATGGTAGCCACGCAGGCACACCCGCTAGAAGGAAACAAATGCACCCAGTAAAACACTTCCATTCTATTGGCTGAGAGGTTGCCAGGCGACTGTGCCCAAAGGCGTTTCCAAAAGTGAACAGAGACTAAGTGTGAGCATGAGAAGAAATTTTGAAAAGAAGCATTAAATGTTTTGAAAAGACAACCATGAAGTCCTGCTTTCAAAATAAAACTGTAAACAAAAGTCTTAAAAGTTTTCAAATGAAAGGACATGACGTCCTGTTTTCAGACTGAAAATGTGTTCTCTTGGATTATGGCAGAAAAATTCCTCCATAATAGATGAAATGTTTGAGAACAAACAGAAACTAAAGGATGAAGGAATGAAGAGATTCCAGTTTAACTGTAAAGACAGAAGGAGCTGCAGAAACACAGATGGTGGTGATTTAGTTTCAACAAATAGAAACGTTTCAGGTTCACAGCAAAGTTAACAGAAAACAAACTGCAGACATGATGTTAGAGTCTAATAATCTATTAATTCAGATTTAGACATTAATAATCCTTGTAACAGTTTTATACATTACATCTTCTGTACTACCCATTTGTAAATTATTTCAGCTAAATTTGATTATATTTCAGTTCAATATGAGTCATTATAAGACACATTTGTTTATAATTAAGTTCCACACAAACTATGAGATACATACTGTCTAAAGGATGTAACTGATGGTTAACTCCACAGAAAGAAAAGTGAAAACTGAAGATAAATATAAGAAAAATGCAAGAGAAACGATAAGAGGAGAGAAAACAACCAATAAGGATTATTTAGCCCCTCCTGGACATCAGCTCACCAGGTCTGTTTAGTTTATGCTTATTTTCTGTTA
>NW_006801857.1:0-459 GCF_000485575.1 Poecilia formosa
AATATAATTATTATTAGCCTGTCAGAAATCTTCCTAGGTTTCTCATTGCTGCATCAGTTCGTAGTTCTTTTTTTTCCCCGCTTTTGTTTTTATATTTGATGACTCATTCAAATACATCTTGTTTAACTTTGAACTAGAGAAAAAGCTGAACAGCATTAAGTATCCTGAAGGAGTCTCTTTCTGAAAGTAATTTTCCCTCCCAGCAGCAGTATTAAATTCCGCAGAACTGCATGTATTTTGGCTTCTCCCTGAGTCAGGATCTCGGCATTCAGCATTATCTGTTGTACTGCACCAAGCTACCATTTAAAAGGGGGGATAAAAAAAAATTCCGAGTTGCATATTACAAGGAGGAATGAGCTGTAAGTTTCAGCGCTGCCCCCCCCCCCTCCGCCTGCAGCGGTGAGCGTTCCTGAGTATCTGTGGGATATTATTGTCCTCGTCCTCCCAGGATGGGAGCTA
>NW_006801857.1:1437-3373 GCF_000485575.1 Poecilia formosa
CACATCCAACAAGCACGTACTCACGTCCTTGGCATGACAAATAATGCCATTAACCCTACCACCCAAACCAGCCATTTTGATTGATGTGCAAGCAGATGTGAATGATGCACTCATGTGTATTTAAATCAGTTCTGTGCTTTGATTGCTTTGACCGTTACAGCTGGTCAGCATTCCAATTAAAACTGGGAATGTTGCATGGGACATTTATGGGTGTGAAGCTCAAATTGGATCGTTCTATGACTCGGATTCACAGCAACTTCTCTGGATGTGCATGGGATGCCTTTAATATATCACCAGGTGGCAGCATTTATGTAGAGAATGAAGGGGAGCGGCTCTGGATCTAAATTCCTGCACTTTTACTCCACAGACCTCCTTTGGTTTCAAAGATGTGGCATAAGACTTTGCATATTTCTTATATGAAATGAAGGTAGACATTTCAGAGGATTTGATACCTCAGTCTCTCATAATTATAAAATGGAAGTCGTTCAGTGCAGATAAAATTTTAATGGCTCATTTATAATTTACAACAACAGATGGGCATTCTGGCACGTGGGATAGGATGCATGTGAAATGCCATTTTTCAGGGGTGGTTGTTTGCTTTGTATGATTACACGGTGATTGGGTCATTTTATTTTGTTTACCCAAATGATCTCCTGGGAGAGTAAATCTGAGACCTTTCCAATTGTGGATCTTTATGGTTGTTGAAAGTCAGTGCTAACTTTTCAAATAATTCCAGTTACACATTAACACAATTAGTCAAAGAACTAAACAGTAGTCTAGTCTTCTTGCTTGATAATCACATATAAACTGGCTAGTTATTTTGTAAGGTTTCACGTTGTCATTGTTTTAGGATTATCTAATTCTGAGGTGATTCTGATTCCAAGGGACTTTATGAAACGGTTTCCACTCAGTGAAGGGTTCATAAATCTCAAACATTCTCAGTTCAGTCTTGTTATGAACTGAATTTGGACTCTTGCATATTAGTTTTTTGGTTTTTAAATCTGTTTTGCCTCAGGATCACAAGTCCTTGAAGCCACTGGAGAAAATATCAGAAACAAAGTTAACAAATATATATTTTTTCTCTGACCCTGTTCCCATTTTGCTCAGTGGAAGCCCACACTTTTCCACCCTTACTTTTGAGAGTTCAACATTACTATTAACTGTGAAAAGTGTCATGATGTGGTTTGTAGAGGTGAGGATGCGGATGCAGGCAGACCCAGGATGTATGTGAAAATGATGAGTTTAATGATGATTTCCAAGGAACAGAACGGTGAACAGCACGGAGAAACAGGCGACATACGACAAGGATCCGACGAGAGACAAGGACAACAGGTGGGTTAAAATGCACACGGGGTAATCAAGTGGATGAGACACACCTGGGAAACAAACGGGGAGGACAGGACAGAGACTCACAGGAAAACAGGACTGAACACAGGAAATCTCAAAAATAAACACACAGAAACACGGATTGTGACAGTATCCCCTCCTCAAGGGGCGGCTACCAGACGCCCAACGAAAAGTCCAAAAAACAACCCAACAGGGTGGGCGGAGGGGCGACGGCAGGAGGGCTAGAGTCCAGGAAACAAAACTAAATCGACACAGAAACTTAAACACAGGAAAACAGTCTGGGGCCATCCACGGCACAGGAGGCGGAGCTCCCGCGGGAGGCGGCACAGGAGGCGGAGCTTGAGCCGCGGAGGGTGGCGACGCCGGCGCAGAAAACACCGACGAGGAGGCAGGTCTGGCGGGCCAGCAGGAAGACCGGCTGGAGGCTCTGGAGTGCCAGCTGGAGTCTCTGGTGGGCCGGCAGGGAGGCCGGCTGGAGTCTCTGGGGGAGCACTAGGAGTTTCTGGGGGAGCGTCTGCAAACTCGGGGAGCGGAGCCACAGGTAACTCGGGGAGAGCGTCTGCAAACTCGGGGAGCGGAGCCACAGGAG
>NW_006801858.1:0-1772 GCF_000485575.1 Poecilia formosa
AGGCTGAGAGAGACGGCTCGTTTCCAAACACGTACGCACACTGAATTCAAGCACATACAAAGTTCTCCACCAAGCAACGAACTGTCCAAACTATTCAAATAAACCACAGAGGTGGAAGGTCATAATTTAGAATCTAACTGAAAAGTTATGGGGTAGCATTACTTTCAGTTGTTATAAAAATGCTATACATATATATCAAATTTGATTTTATTATAATTAACTGGGCCTCCATGTCTTTAAAAACTTAAATTTTTTCTGAAACTCTCCATTCAGGAAGTTATCACAACATGTCTCCTCTATTAGCTCTTTAACAACATTTTTATCAGTGTTTCACTGGGAAGTGGCTCCTATCATGAGCTCAGCAGATGTTCAGTTCTGCCAGGTGTTTTATAATTGCTGCTGACTAGTCTGAGGAGCTGAGCGGAGAGCTGCTGTTGTGGAAAGTTTCCTTCAACAAAGAGTGAGGGAAACTGTTTCAAGACCCAAAGAACCAGGGAGAGAATATATATACTTATTTTTAAATTGGTATATATTCAAAGTCTCTACATCGTTCGAAGTCTCTGCTCACTGATCGCAGTCAGGAGAAAGAGCCTGGAGCAGAACACAGCTTATGGTTTTATAGGGAGGGTTTCATTCCATTCACATAGTTTGATAATCTACTTGGTTACAGAACAGATACCAGGCAGCAAACACGTCTTCTTTTACTAGGGGAGCCATGAGAGATAAAGAAGCAATTCAATGACTTCACTGTAAAGCAGGGGTCTCAAACTCCAGTCCTCGAGGGCCACTGTCCTGCAACTTTTAGATGTGCCTCTGATGCGCCACACCTGAATAGAATAATTAGGTCAGTGGCAAGGCTCTGGAGAACTGATCTACACAAGGAGGAGGTAATTAAGCCATTTCATTCCAGTGTTTTGTACCTGTGGCACATCTAAAAACTGCAGGACAGCGGTCCTTGAGGACTGGAGTTTGAGACCCCTGCTGTAAAGCTAAGGCCAGAGAAACTGCTTCAGGAGACTTTTTCAAGAGCTCAAGCATCACACAAGAATCATACTACTGTTGTGGTGGCCATTTATGTAATGTTTGCAACTTGTAACTTCTACTAATTTAGTTTTCTATTTTGGGGAGTTTAGAATTTATTTAAGTTAAGTTTAGATCCACAATCTGTAGTTAATTTGTATATTTGAATTGATTATGTTGGTAATTGGTTAGACCCTCCCATTAATTTGAGTAATTAAAACACACTGGGTGCTGAGTGGAGGCATTGTTTGGCAAATGTTTGGCGTGTGGATGGGAGGTTTTTTGTAAATGATTTTTTGACCACTTTCATTTTCACTTTTCACCTTTTGTACTTGAAACGTCATATTAGGTTTACTTTCATTTTTGACTAAGTTGTAGGACATTTTTGGTAATTATTTTGTCGCTATTTTTACAAGAAATAAAGAATATATTTTTTCAAACAAATAAAAGGAAGTGCGTTCAAATCAAAAACCACCTGTTAACACCCACGGCCTTGGTTGGAATATAGTTTTTTGGAGACGAGAAGGCCGCGACAACTGTTATGCATTGATTCAGTTAATAATCATAGTAACCTTAACATTTTCCACTGCACTGCTCAGTGAGACGAAAGTTCGAAAGCTTGGAAACTGCATAAAATTTCAAAAGGTCCTGAAATTGTATGCATATTCAAAACTTGAACATTCAAAAATACTTTATGCATCCCAGAGAGAAATGAAATGTTGTAGTAACTCATATCCATCCATCCATCCATC
>NW_006801858.1:2457-3069 GCF_000485575.1 Poecilia formosa
TAGCTGTAAGCAAAAAATCATCCTAATTAGTAGAAATGAAGGCTCTGTAGCATCAACCTGTGTGTAATTAATATGTATAATGTGTTTCACTTAATGATAAAGTTCCTTAAATTATGGAAAACACTGTTAGAATATTAAGAATATTATTTTTAATAGTATTCTAATGTATTGAATGGGTCAGTATATAAATGAAGCTAATGTTTTCATTTTAATTACATCTATGATATTCCTCAGTACCTGGTCTTTGTCTTTGAATCTCTCAACTACACCGAACTGCACCAAACCCATGTAGGTCAACTTCTGCAGGTTCTCATGAAAGAGGAAAATGTATTTCCTGGAAAAGAAAAAAAGGCAGTAATTGCTGCTCGGCAGACAAGGCCACGGTTTGACAGGAAATTAAATTCAAAGGTAAAGAAAAAGAGAAAGAAATGAAAATCACCTTTTATAAAGAAGCTGTCTTTTCATTCTAGCGGGCATCTCTCTGACTAGATAGTGCTGCTTCACAGAGTCACTGAGGTAATCCTCCAGCTCATCCACCTGCGGACGCGCAAGCATGAGCAGAAAATTGGGTAACACTTTAGTTGAAGGGGGTTGAATAAGACTCTCATGACA
>NW_006801859.1:0-2377 GCF_000485575.1 Poecilia formosa
ACCAGACAAAGAGAACTCATCTGAACTCATGCAGTAGACTTTCTCAGTTAGCCAAAGTTCATGTGTTCATGTAATTTAAGTCAGTCAGTCAAAATGGAATCGGCCCAGATATGTGTTGCTCAATCAGTTGTTTGAGCTTTTCTTAGTTGTCAGGGTTTTGTCAACTGCACTGCATTAGAAGAGGTTTTCTTAGACTCCATCTTATGATGTAAGCAGTTGTGAAATATTATTCCAACATAAAAAGTTTTTTGAGATTTTACCGTCTTTTATTCTTGTTTTCGTTTTTAGAAAAAGTGAGAATCTCTGGAGATTTTTTTGTTTTCCGTTGTCGCCCATCATCCTAAACCATAGTTTTGACCCTTTCCACTCATCCTCCTTGACCCTTCTGTGTAGTCATCTAGCTAAACTGTTTGACTTGAACAATTTTTGATATACTTACAGTCAACTGGAGTACACTCTACATAAAAATATGACCTACAAAACTCTCTTTCTGAAGCTAGGTCTATATGGAGAAGAACACACCAAAATTTGTGTAAACTGATTAAGAAAGAATGTGAGTGCAAAACACAGGATGCAGCATCACATTATGTCGTCTCATATGTAAACATTGAAACATAAAGCCAGCATTGTTCCACTCTGGGACCCAAATTAGAATTTTTTTTTTATTTTGCCATTTGAATTTACCTTACAAATAAAAATGGTTCTAATGCATGCATTAGCTCATCCCCTCTCCCGTATGGTCAAACCAGTGAGCTCATTGTTATTGTCCTTTCATGAACATCACAACTTAACACTTATACAATACGAGTCACTCAAGGTTGTGTTCCAACTTTCTCCTTAACTGTTCACGCAATCTGCATTTCTTTTCTTCTTTTCTTTAAGGTTTTGTTGGCTCTAGTTGTCTTTTATTTGAAAGTAGTTTGACAGGAACCAGGGTAATGAGAGAGGGGGAAGACATGCAGCAAATGTATCGATCCTGTGACCACAAGGACTAAGGCCTCGATACGTGGGTCGTGCTTTGCCCCTGCGCCACCACAGCAAACACACTGAGACACAATCTGGAACATAGAAACCAACAATTAAGCTAATTGTCTTCATAAGCAATTCTAAAAAAAAATCTTATTGAATTAATTGGGGTTTGCACCATGCAAATGCACGGCAGGCACCTATTGTTCTACACCCAATTTAGCAGGCCCCTATTTACTGCAGTCTTTCAGAAATATCTGAAAGTCTGCAGAATTTATCAGAATGGTGTGATGAGAGCAGAAGTAATTGATTTGGCCAACATGGAGAAAAAACATGCACTACTTACACAATTGCACTAACAAAACAGATGCCATGATCCTGAATGGTGTATTCTTTAATTTTAGAATGATGGACTCTTACTTTAGAGACCACAATACAAGGACAGTCGACTAAAACGGTAAAACACAGACATAATTTAAGTATCATTATACTGACACCATTTAATCAATTACTTTTGGATACTTTTTTGTACTTACTTGCTCAGACCATGTTCATCCATATTGTGAAACAGAAAAGAGAAGTTAAAATCAGGCTGAACTGCATCTTCAGGATAAATCTTTTCCTTTAAATGTCCACCTGTCGAGTCTTTCAGTGAACACAGCTTCTCAGTAAACGATCTCCCCGCCAAAATGTGTAGAAGAGCAGAGAATACAACCGGTTGTGGAATACAACCGGTTGTGGATTTTCTGCTTGCCCAGTCTTGTTCAGGCAACGGATGTGGTGCTCATCTTTCAAGCAGCAACATGCTTTCACTCTTCCGAAACTCCAAGTATCGACCTCAGGAAACGGCAAGTTTACCTTTCAGTGTAAGGTGTGAATCATTTTATTTACCCTGGTTCTGCCCACACTGCACTAAATTTGAGCATAAACATCCCTGTCTACACACTGTACAGACAAATTATTATAATTTTCCACCACAGTCACTCTGAAAATCTTGATTTGCCTCATATTTCTTTAAAAATCATTATATTTACCTTATTCACAAAACTACCTAACCTTTATTTATTCAGTGTCACTTTTGTTAGGGCTTTTCTTATACATTAGCATTCTACCTTTCATCAGACAAAGAGAACTCATACTTTTTGAATCATTGTATGTCCCTTATGCACACAACCATGTAACATTTATTTATTCTAACCACATTTTACATCACTAATAATTTACAATCTACCTTCTCACCAGACAAAAGAGAACTCATCTGAACTCATACAATAGATTTTCTCAGTTAGACAAAGTTCATGTGTTCATGAAATGTAAGTCAGTCAAAATAGTATTGACCCAGACATGGGCTGTTCGATCAGTCGATTGAGATCATCTCAGTTGTCAGGGTTTTGCAAACTGTATTACATCA
>NW_006801860.1:0-2377 GCF_000485575.1 Poecilia formosa
GTGTGTTAAACCCAGGTGTGTTAAACCCAGGTGTGTTAAACCCATGTGTGTTAAACTCAGGTGTGTTAAACCCAGGTGTGTTAAACCCAAGTGTGTTAAACTCAGGTGTGTTAAACCCAGGTGTGTTAAACCCATGTGTGTTAAACCCAGGTGTGTTAAACCCATGTGTGTTAAACCCATGTGTGTTAAACTCAGGTGTGTTAAACCCAAGTGTGTTAAAAACAGGTGTGTTAAACCCAGGTGTGTTAAGCAAACCTGTTGAAATAAGCAATAAATCAATTAATCAAAACTCAGGAGTTTCCAGTTGCATGATTTATTGTTTTTCTCTTCCTACCAAAAGCTGGATGCTAAAAGTCTTCAGATCTTTTTGAAAGATAATTTTCTTTTCACAGAATAATTCATTATATTTGTTGTTTGTGTTGTTTTATTTATTTATTTATTTCGGAGTTTTAAAATGTCTTCCATTTAAATTTAAACATTATTGATCTTTGAGAATGTGTACTTATACCAGTATCATTGAACTTGTTTAATGGTCTCAAACAATAATAATCGATTATCGTAATAACTACTGGGACGATTTATTGTCCAAAAAACTTGTAATCGCGCCTAGTTTGCATAAACCTGAGAAACGATTCTTGGGTGAAAACACATTTCCAGGTTGCTAAGCGTTTTCTGATTTTATTAAATCAAACAAATTGGTGTCAAATAATCAATTAAGTTTTTTGCATTTGTGCTGCAAAGTTTTTTGTTTGAACATTTTGATGATGACCTCTGATGACCTCTGGGAACTTTTTTATTTTAGTAAATGATAGGGCCACAAACATTGGACACTTATTTAGTTAAATTTGACTGAAGCTGATTTTGCTCAGGTCCAGAGGAGTGACGGTCTTGACCTCTGACCTGGAAGATGATCAGCTGCGCCTCCTGCAGCTTGCGCTGCTCGGCGGTGATGTCATCGCTCAGGCGGCCCTCCGTCCAGGCCCGCATCGTCTCATCGCCGTACTGGAAGTGATCCGGGTTCTTCAGGTCGCCTGGGCAACAGAAACCGCATCAGCAAGAGGAGAAACTCTGCAGACAAACGGATCTTCACAGGAAACTGACCACAAAAATATAAAAGAATGAAGGAAAAGAACCACGAAATAACCTCAAAAAGGCAAAAATTAAAAGGAAATGGCTGGAAAAGATCTGCAGAGACACAGAGATGCTGGAAAAAAGAAAAAGAAACGGCGAATAAGACATAAAAATAACAGAACAAAAAATGAACTGAAATCTGCTGGGAAATGAGCTGCTGGTCACGTTGCACAGAAAAAAAAAATCATTTTTCACAGTTATAACCATGTTATTCATAAACAGACTGAGCATAAAGGTCGGCGACACAGAATCCATCGGGGGGGGGGGGGTACCGATGATGTCGTCCTGCGTGGCGCTGGCTCTGAAGTTCATGGCGTAAAGGTCAGACACGGTGACCCGGAAGCCCTGAGCCGACAGCTCCTGGACCGCCGCGTCCCGCAGCGCCGCGTTGAACGAAGCCGGGCTCTGGTGGGCGAAGACGATCAGAGCCGCTTTCTGAGCTGGAAACACCGGAACCGGACCGGAACCGGACCGGAACCGGACCGGAACCAGACAGGAAACAGACCGAGCAGGTCAGAACAGATTTCACATGGAGGAGGAGGCTTTATTATTACCGTTATGAGTAGTAGTAATAACAATTTATTAATATTTATTATAATAATATTAGAAGTAATAATTATTCATAAAATATCATCATTTCAATCATTTTTAATAATAAACTTGTGTTGTATGATTATACAAAAATAAAATGCATTTCTTGCTTCAAATATCAAATTAATTTAATTTTTTTTTCTTTGTGCTCCAGTAATAATTTTTCATTTTCTGTGAGAATATACAGATTTTCTTTAAATTTAAAATAAAACACATGTGACACCTACCGCCTAGAATAAATTCTAATTCAATGTCTAAATATGTTGCAATAAAAATAAACAAAGTTTTTTAAATTAACCGATTTCTAAATTATTAACATTTACATGTCACAATATTGTCATATTAAGTCGTTTAATTCTGGTTGTGCAGGAAAAAACACACACAAATATGTTTCATTTTAGACTAAAATAAGAAATTTAATAAACTAAAGAGACTTTGAATCAAACTCTGAAGCGGCTCCTTCAGATAGACCCAGGAGAGGAAACCTTACCCATGCTGAGTGTGTGAGCCGCCGGATGGAGCCTTTAAATCCGGGTTTTTATCCCGCTGAGGCCGGAGGAGCGTGAGAACCGACCGGATCTGAAGTCCAGACGGAGTGGATGTGTGAGGAGCGCCGGAGCATTTCAGCAGGAGATAAAGAGACTGCAGGGGCGAG
>NW_006801861.1:0-1307 GCF_000485575.1 Poecilia formosa
GGTAACCAAGGGCCACGAAGTAAACATCAGATTTTTATTTTTGTGTTTAATGTCTGTTTTATAAAATTTTCATCACCAATGACAAAAAACAAAAAACATAAACATTTTCAGTTTTCTGCTAAATTCATCAACAGCAGAATTCTCGCTAAATAGCAAGTAAGTTTAGTAGTATTTAAAAAGAGCAGAATAAATCTTATGTTTTTTGCAGAATAATAATGTTTGTTGTTAATCTGTTGCTATGAGACAAGCGCGTTTCTGGTAACCAAGGGCCACGAAGTAAACATCAGATTTTTATTTTTGTGTTTAATGTCTGTTTTATGATATCTTTACCACCAATGACAATTTTTTTTCACTTCTCTACCAAATTCACCAAATGTGCAGTTCTTATTAAGTAGTAAAACATAAAAAGTATTTCAAAAAAGCAGAAAAAATCTTACGTTTCTGAACTATAATAATATTTGTTGTTAATGTGTTGCTAGGAGCTCGTGCATTTCTGGTAACCAAGGGCCACGAAGTAAACATCTGATTTTTATTTTTGTGTTTAATGTCTGTTTTATATTTACCACCAATGACAAAAAAAAAGAGAGAGAAAAATTCATTTTTCTGCCAAATTCATCAAATGCACAATTCTTGTAAGTAGTATAAGAGAACTAGTACTTCAAAAGAGCAGAGGAAATCTTATGATTTTTGAACAGTAACAATGTTTGTTGTTAATCTGTTGCTAAGAGATGAGTGCGTTTCTTGTAACCAACATCTGATTTTTACTTTTGCAAAATTTACCAACTGTAAATTTATTGGCCCTAATCAGATAAGCAGTATTTAAACAGCGCTTATGTTTTATAAGCAATAATATTACTTGTATTAATTTGGTGTTAAAAGATGAGGGGTTTTTTCTGGTGACGAACTGCCACGAAGTATAAATCAACATTTTTGTGTTGAGTTTCTGTTTTATAATGTATTTACCACCAATGACAAAAAAAACAAAAACACTTTAACTTTTCTGCCAAATTCATCAAATGCACAATTCTTAAGTAGCATAAGACAAGTAATATTTCAGAAGAGCAGAGGAAATCTTATGTTCTCTGAACAATAACAATGTTTGTTGTTAATCTGTTGCTCAGAGCTTGCGCGTTTCTGGTAACCAACAAAGTAAACATCGGATTTTTACTTTTGCAAAATTTACCAACTGTAAATTTTTTTTGTGTCTAAGCAGATAAGCAGTATTTAAAAAGAGCTTATGTTTTATAAATAATAATTACTTTGGTATTAAAAAATGAGCTTTTTTTTTTTCTGGTAACGAACTCCCA
>NW_006801861.1:2307-3374 GCF_000485575.1 Poecilia formosa
TGGTAACCAAGGGCCACGAAGTAAACATCAGATTTTTATTTTTGTGTTTAATGTCTGTTTTATAAAATTTTCATCACCAATGACAAAAAACAAAAACATTTTCAGTTTTCTGCTAAATTCATCAACAGCACAATTCTCGCTAAATAGCAAGTAAGTTAAGTAGTATTTAAAAAGAGCAGAAGAAATCTTATGTTTTTTGCACAATAATAATGTTTGTTGTTAATCTGTTGCTAAGAGATGAGAGCGTTTCTGGTAACCAAGCGCCACAAAGCAAACATCTGATTTTTATTTTTGTGTTGAATGTCTGTTTTATCATATCTTTACCACCAATGACAATTTTCTTTTTCACTTCTCTACCAAATTCACCAAATGTGCAGTTCTTATTAAGTAGTAAAACATAAAAAGTATTTCAAAAAAGCAGAGAAAATCTTATGTTTCTGAACTATAATAATATTTGTTGTTAATGTGTTGCTAGGAGCTCGTGCGTTTCTGGTAACAAAGGGCCACAAAGTAAACATCTTATTTTTATTTTTGTGTTTAATGTCTGTTTTATATTTACCACCAATGACAAAAAAAAGAGAGAAAAATTCACTTTTCTGCCAAATTCATCAAATGCACAATTCTTGTAAGTAGTATAAGAGAACTAGTACTTCAAAAAAGCAGAGGAAATCTTATGATTTTTGAACAGTAACAATGTTTGTTGTTAATCTGTTGCTAAGAGATGAGCGCGTATTTTGTAATCAAGTGCCTTGAAGTAAACATCTGATTTTTCTTTTGTCATGAATGTCTGCTTTATAGTATATTTACCACCAGTGACCAAAAAAATAAATAAAATAAATTACTTCTCTACAAAATTCACCAACTGCACAATTCCTGTTAAGTAGTATAAGAGAAGTAGTATTTCAAAAGAGCAGAAGAAATCCTATGTTCCATTTGAATACATTGCAGGTTGTGGTTGAAACTTGACAGAATGTGTAAAAATCAACTGGTTGCAATTCTTTGTTAAGCACTTTATATGTTTCTTTGCATTCTTTTTTTGTTGGAGAAATTGCTCAATGTAAAACCAA
>NW_006801862.1:0-1168 GCF_000485575.1 Poecilia formosa
GCCACAGTCTCAAACCCCGACCCAGAAAGGATTGGACTTCATTCTGCAACAGAAAAAACAAAACAAAAAGCGAAATCAATGGATTATATAAAGAACATTAAAGTGAATGAAAAAATGTTGTTTTGTCACTAGATACTAGTACTGCCCTTATACTATAGAAAGCTGGAGTTCAACGGTCGTCATTAGGTTCTGGGAAAACGTCTGATAGGCAGGTGGGTTCTATCGGTACCGCTGCCCTTCTCTCTGTTGGACGTGATGCACTGAACAGCCGAGGACCTCAGGCAGGGAACAGCAGCATCCACAGGTGATGAGGAGAGCAAGGAAGGTTCTTTAAGATTCTGCGACATCTGATTAGTAAATATAATGTTCTTTTTTTATTTAAAGGCTTCTCCTTGAAGCTGAAGATCAAGTTTTTGTTTTGTTTTTTCATACTAAGCAAATAGACTATCAATATATCACATCTATTATTTAAGTTCTCCTCTTAATAATAGTTAAAGAAATTTTTAAATTAAGTAGCACATTTCAACATTCAAGAATAACATTCCTTGTTTTAAGTGTTGGCATATTCATAGGACCAGACAAAATCAGAAACCAAACAAAAAATCATGTGTTAGATATTTTTGGTATTATCATTTTGTTATTACTTTAGTTCATATTCAGTCTAATGTTAATCAGTATTATTGTGATTTTTAGTTTAAAGAGTTCTCTTCCTTATGTGTGTATAAACTGACCTGGAGGTTAGGACTGTCTGTTTCATCTTCATGTGAAACGGTTAACTCTGTGTTTCTCAGACCTTAAATTTTTATTAACCAGAATACCTCTTAATTGCCTGTGAGCAGTCGTATTTTGTCTCTTGTTTATCCTCCCTCTTTGTTAACAGCTTGACCGAGATTTGAACCGGCCTCAGACCGTAGATCAGATATCACACCTGGAACTAGGTTGCTGCTAGTTGTTTAGATTATAAGTTTTACGACCTCTGTTGTTTTCCTGACTGCTTCCTGTGGCTGTTCTGCTTTGACAATAAAACAGGGGCTCACGCAGAAGCAGATCAGAACTCTCTGTCAGCAGCTCGGAGGAGATTGTTGATGGAGATTTCTCCTTTTGCAAAAGCTTTGTTATAAAATTCATATACGTTGTCTGTGGTTCTTTTATGTAGGTTCGAGAAAAA
>NW_006801862.1:1987-3168 GCF_000485575.1 Poecilia formosa
GTGGGAATTTTGGAGAGTAGTGTAGCAAGAAAAAAGGAGATAAAAAGGCTAAAAAGGAGGATGAACTAAGGTGTGCAAAATTATGGTTGAAAGCAGTCATAGATCGTAAAGAACAAATTAAAAAGGTTAAAGATAAAAAGCTTGTAGAATCAAATAACTTATTTGTAAGGTCAGAAGAAAATGATATGGTGTTAACCAGACGGAATGCTTCAGCGGGACAGGGAGAGCAGATGCGGCCGACTGCTCCTCCCTCAACCGCTGCAGCAGATTCGTCTGCTCCTCAGTATCAACAGCCTCGGCGGATGGTCAGCCGAGTGCACCTTTTAATACCAGTGAGAAAGCCACTACTTTGTTTGTAAGACCAGATGATAATGAGCCCATATTTAGTGCAGTTCAGAATCCTTTCCCAGGCATACAGGCCGCACCACCCTCAGCTCCTCTAACTCTAACACAAACTCCACCTGCCAAGCGGACCACAGACCCAGTGTCAGTCTTCACACCTACCAAAATTTACCCTCCTCTTCCAGTCTCTCCACCACCAATATATAATGAAGAGGATGCAGGTTCAAGTGGTCAGGGACATTCATATAATCTGAGAAAGTACAGAACTCCTTGAGTTATGTACAGTCCTGAAGGGACAGAACAATATCCAATGATCGAGGTCCCAAATCCTAATCCTAGAGATGGTCAGCCGCAACACATTTATGTTTTCAGACCCTGGACCTTGAAAGAGGCCAGAAAGGCGGTAGAAGGAATAACGCCTGTATCAGAAGATCCCGATAAATGGATAGAAGACATGACTGGATTAATTCATTCATATAGACTAAATGGGGTAGAAGCAGGAGAAGCAGCCATACCCTCATTAGGAAAGGATTGGGCAAAAGTGAGGGGAAATTATACAGGGAAAGTAACTGATAATAATAATATTAATTCCAATTCCATATCCTCCAGGAGCTAACCCTGCTCTCTCTGATGATTTTAAGACAATGAAACCCGTTGTGTGAGAGAGTTAGAACAAATTTCCGTAAAAAGGCAAATTATAGTCATCTGTCAGGAATTAAACAAAAAGTTGAAGAGGACGTAGACGACTTTCATCTGCGGTTTGAAAAAGAGTTCAAAGTTCACAGTGGGATCACTTATGATGAAGGACTAGAAAGCGTATATCAACAACAACTAAAAAA
>NW_006801863.1:0-1507 GCF_000485575.1 Poecilia formosa
GTAACCCCACAGACACACCTGCAGCTCGTTTGGAGGGCGTGGATTGAGGATTTAAGCAGCGGCTGGACAACTCCTCTTTGTCTGAGTGTTGCTTACCTTGGTAACAATCGTTTCAGAGAAAGGCCCTCTGTTTCCAGCTCAGTACTAAGTCCTTGTTGTCTCCCACGCCAGGTGACCCTGTTGTCTCTACGTCGTTCCCGAGTGCGCCGTCTGACCGGAGGCTCAGTGAGAGCCTATTACCCCGCTGTTGTGAGTCACTCTCCTCGTGTTTTCCTCCCCGACGCCACTGGTGGTACCAGTCGGACGCCATCCCTCGTGTGCTTTCCTTTCCCCCTGACATCGGTCCGTCTCCAGTGGATTCCCCTTAGGGACGCAAGAGGATCTGCCGGTCCGAGCCCAAAACTAGCTGGAGAAGAAAAACTGGACCAAGTAGAACCCCGTTCGCTCCGACTCAAACTAACCTGTCCGCCCTCCACCGAAGCCTTACCATCCTGTGCTCTGCTGGTGACTTCTCACAGTCAAACCAAGTAAGAAACGATCCGACTCATTCCTGGAAACCACTCACCTTCTCTCTCTAACCCGTTGTTTCTTGCCGACAGTAAGACGACCTGGTCTGCCGTTCCAGTACTCGCTCCCTATCCCTTTTCCCCTGGAATCAATAAACTTATTATTGTGCACTTGCCGGACTCTCCCTGATTGTGTTCTTGCATGTGGGTTAAGAAGCTAAATACCAACATGACAAGTTGATTGCAAGTCCATATTGTTGTTTTTGATTAGTTGAAGGTTGAATTGTAAATGTATGTTTAAGTTCAATCAAAAAAAACTGAAAAGTCCTTTTTTTTCCCCTCAAATTTACATTTATGTAGATGACATTTAGCCTTAAGTAATACATTGATAAAGATTAATTTTTTCATTTTGTTGAAATCCAAACAAGATATTTTTCCAATATAATTGAAAGCCTGCTGATATATTTGAGTCAACAAAGTTACAAAATTGTTGCCAAAATACTTTAGAGTAAGAACACAACCAGAACAAATGACTGATTCTGGGCAAATGTCACAGAAGGAACAGTGTAGTACATCAATGTTAGAGTTGAACTTCTGTAGATACTTTAATGGGGTAGATTCAGTGTATGAGTTCAAAAGGCATTTCTTTTACCTTGTTAGTCAGAAGAAAGTGGCTGCTGCCAGGTCAATTTCCAGGATAAATTAATATGAAAACAATTCCAATATGGTACAACTACAGGAGCAGAAGTCACTTCCCTCTGAAACAGGGATCTATGTTACGAGGAAGAAGTTTAAGACAAATTTTGCCAACAGGAGAATGTATGGGAGAATGATAACCGACTCGGCTTCTGCTTGAATAACGTAGATTTTTGTAGAAATGGCACCAAAAACTTTTGCATATTCTCCAGGAGAGACAGGAAAATTAAACTTAGAAATTCCTCATAACTCAATAACAAGCCATCACTGTTAAACAATTGGTCAACTAGAATAATGTTACGAGT
>NW_006801863.1:2382-3212 GCF_000485575.1 Poecilia formosa
AATTTATTTTAAAGGTATTAGTCAAAATAGAGAAAGATAAACAATTAAATCATCCATGTTCATATGAATTCATTAGAGTAGATTTTTTAATATAGTGAGTCTTATTCTTCCACACAAAATTAAATAACAGTTTGTCAATTTCTTTCTCATTTTTATTGTCAATGTCTAATAACTGTGCAGCATAAATGAGTCTAGAGAGGCCTTCAGCCTTCATAAGCAGAATACGGCCGCGCAGAGAGAGATCTCTAACTAACCACTGATTCAGTCTTTGTTTAGTCTTTTGAATTAACGGGTCAAAGTTCAGAGAGCTTCTTTTGTTTTGATCCTTTGTGATATTTATTCCTAAATAAACAACCTCATTTTTAACTGGTATGCCTTCAATTGAAGCTATGGAGCAGTCCTTTATGGCCATTATTTCACATTGTTTAAGATTAAGAGAAAGACCAGAGGCTTTGGAGAAAGTAGCAATTTCCTTAATAGCTAAAGAGATTTGGCTCTCATCCTTTAAAATAAAGTAGTATCATCTGCCAGTTGTGTTAAAGTAACCACTTTATCAGCAATAGTGATCCCTTTTAAAGGACCAGTTTTAATATGATCGGCCAGAAGCTGAGCCACTAACAGGAACAGATAGGGGGAGACGGGACAGCCCTGTCTGATTCCTCTGCAGAGACTAAATCTAGGAGAGGAGCCATTTCTTAGTTTGATGGAGTTGTCACTGTTTTGGTACAAGGTTTTAATGATAGAAGTAAAGAGCTTCCCAAAACCAAACTTATCTAGACTTTGAAAAATAATCTCATGTTAAACCCTATAAAAAGTTTTATAAAAGTCTA
>NW_006801864.1:0-1612 GCF_000485575.1 Poecilia formosa
AAAATGCATGTTGCTGTCCTTCCTCTTCATAGTTCCTTGCTTATTTTGGTCTTTTTCATAAAATTCAGATTAAATACATTAATGTAAGGATGTTTCTTTTGAGGAAACTTCCGTCATCAGAGATAGGGATGGTCGCTTCATTATTGTACAAGGTAATCTATTCAATACTCCCGTTGTTCTTGCTAATATTTATGCTCCAAATTGGGATGATATGCAATTCTTTAAAAACTTGTTTTCGCTTCTCCCATGTTTGGACTCGCACAATGTAATCATAGGCGGGGATTTTAATTGTGTTCTGGACTCTTCTATTGATCGATCAAATCCCATACAGAGGACTGGCCAAATGAGCAACAAAGCAGCTCATTGCATCAACTTATTTATGCAGTCGTACGGCGTAGCTGATCCTTGGAGAGTCAAAAATCCAACCTTGAAAAAATTTTCATTTTTCTCCCCCCCACACAAGTCCTATTCAAGAATTGACTACTTCTTATTAGACCAGAAACTCATGCATATGGTGGCTTCAGTTGATTATGAAGCCATAGTCATTTCAGACCACAGCCCTGTTATAATGAAAATGCACTTTACTAGCCACATAACGCCTCGAAAAATCTGGAGGTTTAATGCCAGACTACTGACAGAACAAAAATTTGTGGATTACATTAACACTCACATAGATATATTTTTTGAGACCAACAGCTCTCCGGACATTAGCTATGGAACACTGTGGGAAACATTTAAGGCATACATTAGAGGGCAAATTATACCCTACAGCGCAAACGACAAAAAAAATAAGTTCCAACGCATGTCTGAAATTAGTGACAGGCTTAAAATTATTGACCAGAGTCAAGCATCCGCAGCTTCAGACATCTGCTGGGAAGAGAGAGCGCTCCTTCAAGCAGAATTTGATCTCCTTATGAATGAAAAAGCAATAGAAATGCAGCTAAACCTGAATCAACAACACTTTGAATACGGTGAAAGAGCAGGTAGGATGTTAAGTCATCAGCTAAAACAAAAGACTGCAGCAAGATTCATTTCAGCTCTCAAAGAGGAGGGAGGGGAGATAACCACGGACCAAAAGAAGATCAATATGCAGTTTGTGTCATTTTATAAAGAATTATACTCTTCGGTCAGTTCAGATCCAAACATGATACATAACTTTTTCAAGCATTTGAGGTTGCCTACGTTGCAAGAGTCAGACAGGGCCACTATTGAAGGGGACATACAACTGGTAGAAATTGACCAGGCAATTCAGAAAATGAGAACGGGAAAGTCTCCAGGCCCTGATGGCTTCCCGATCGAGTTTTACAGATGCTTCTCTGCCAAGCTTTTGCCCCACCTATGTAACGTCTATACAGAAGCATTTAGAAAGAAGGCTCTTCCACCTACAATGACACAGGCTAACATATCCGTACTGCTCAAAAAAGATAAAGATCCACTCATATGCGAATCTTACCGTCCTATAAGCCTACTCTGTTGTGACTATAAAATACTCACTAGGACTCTGGCGGACAGATTGGAGAAAGTGCTAGACAAGATTATTCACCAGGACCAAACTGGGTTCATGAAGGGCAGACAACTTTATAGTAATCTACGTCGTTTGTTCAATATAATG
>NW_006801864.1:2477-3200 GCF_000485575.1 Poecilia formosa
CCCCAAAACTCTCTTCCGCTTACAGAGAGTTCTTACAAATTTACGTATTTAGGAGTGAACATAACCAGATATTATAAAGATCTATTCAAGCATAACTTTATTACTGCCTTCAATCAGTTTAAGCAGGATATGGACCACTGGTCATCTCTCCCTCTGTCTCTGGCAGGAAGGATAAATTCAGTTAAAATGGTTATAATGCCTAAATTGTTATTCCTTTTTCAGGCAATTCCAATATTTATTCCTAAATCATTTTTTAAAAAGCTAGACAAGATAACCTCAATGTACATTTGGAATAAAAAGATTCCTCGTATCAGAAAAGAGTTTTTAGAGAGGCGACGGGAGGAGGGGGGACTGGCCATGCCGAATTATATGCACTTTTATTGGGCTGCTAATGTCTCTAAACTTTGTTTCTGGTTTAAGCCAGCAGAAAATGAGGCGGTGCCCATTTGGTCACTGATGGAACAAAACTCTTGTAAATCTGGTTCGTTGGCCTCAGTTGTTTGCTCGCCACTGCCACTAGATAAACGACCAATTACAATTAACCCAGTTACTTTGGGGGTAATTAAGATCTGGGAACAGCTTAGGATCCATTTCAAACAAAAACAAGGTCTCCTAGCAGCTCCTATATCAATGAATGCCTTGTTCCCACCTTCTCTAATTGACTCCGCTTTCCATGCCTGGGCAAATAAAGGGATAAGGACTGTAAGAGACCTGTTCAAAGAT
>NW_006801865.1:0-659 GCF_000485575.1 Poecilia formosa
CCTTACTTCTGCTCCTTGGGGTAAGCCAATCAGCACAGGGGAAAATAAATGGCACTCTGTGATTGGCTGCTTTGCAAAGACCATCCAATAGTATGTCAAATAGCATCGCATCTAGGTATTGCAGCTTCCTCAGCTGCATTTTCTTTCAAATATTTTAGATGAGTGCTACGATGAACGGTTTTTCCAAGAATAATTAGAAGTTTTATACAGAAAAATGAGCAAATACTGAATTGTGAATGGGCGGGGCTTCATTGCACATTGTTGTTTTGTAGCAAAATTACTAGTTAGATTTTACATGTATGGAAATAAATTGTGAGGATAAATAAGAATAAAATTTTTTGCACACAATTCTGATTTAATGTAACTGCATATTTCTGAACATTTATAATGACAGCCTATTTCCATTGTCATAGGTTTGATCCCTCTAGAGCACATGTGTCAAACTCAAGGCCCGCGGGCCACATGTGGCCCGCCATGTCATTTTATGTGGCCCCTGCAGCATTTTATAGGCAAACATTGACTTACAATAGGTTTTGAGCACGAATTGACTACAAACTACATCTCCCACAATGCATTCCGATTGTTACCAGCCAACATTACGGCTTCTCGCCACTAGAGAGCAGCAGAGTCACCTCAAGCTGCTTATTGATTTTCCCAGC
>NW_006801865.1:1472-3145 GCF_000485575.1 Poecilia formosa
TTATTTTTGAACCATTTTTAATTTTCAAGTGATTGTATTTCAGAGATATATTTTTTTATTTAATGTCTTAATTTTATTTTTGAACCATCTTTTATTTGTAAGTGTTGATTTTATTTTTTAGCCATTTAGCCAAGTCTCTGTAGAACCATTTGTCTCTGCTAATGACATCTTTAATACATTTCTTTGATCCCAGGCTTAGTTTATGGACTGAACAGACAGAAACAGTTACCATTATACATTTTGACTGTTGATTTTATTTTTGAACCATTTTTTTATTGTAAAGTGTTGATTTTATTTTTGAACCATTTTTTTAATTGTAAAGTGTTGATTTTATTTTTGAACCCTTATTTATTTTGAGGTGTTGATTTTATTTTTGAACCCTTATTTGTTTTGAAGTGTTGATTTTATTTTTTTAACCCTTATTTATTTTGAAGTGTTGATTGTCTGAAAGACCTTACACATGAATTGACCCATATGGGGTTTGAACTGCTGACCTCAGCATTACCAGCACGGTGCTCTAACCTGCTGAGCTAACTCACCTACCTTACAAACTGTTGAATTTCCATGGATTTAAGAAGAACTTACATGATCTTACCACAATGGAGATTTGATAAAAGTGCTTATATTCCAATGTTTTTCAATACAACATACATAATATTTTATTTTCCAGGGATTTTTTATTTTGAAGTGTTGATATTATTTTTGAACCATTTTTAATTTTCAAGTGATTGTATTTCAGAGATATTTTTTTATTTAATGTCTTAATTTTATTTTTGAACCATCTTTTATTTGTAAGTATTGATTTTATTTTTTAGCCATTTAGCCAAGTCGCTGTAGAACCATTTGTCTCTGCTAATGACATCTTTAATACATTTCTTTGATCCCAGGCTTAGTTTATGGACTGTAATGTGAAATTAGGCATAAGTATAAGTCTGACAGTTTGTTCACCAAGTTACTGTGCTCTCTGAGCGGATCTGTGGTGTAAGTATTTGACATTGTTCCATGCCCATCGTTGACGTTAGTCTCTAACAAAATGTGGATCATCTACCAGGAACACTGCAAAGAGCATGAGTTTCTGTAGTGTAGTGGTTATCACGTTAGCTTTACACGCAAAAGGTTTCTGGTTCGAAACCAGACAGAAACAGATTTTGCATGTTCTATTCATCACAGGTGTTTACTAAAGCTCAACAAGGGTTCTGTGGTGTCATGGTCTGTACTCAGAATCCAGGCATCTGAGTGCAAACCTCAGTTGAAATTTTCATGTGTTGCATCTCACATCATCAGCTCTGGAATCTCAAACTGAAACAAACAAGAGAAGTTCAGTTCCTGTAGTGTAGTGGTTATCATGTTTGCTTTACACACTAAAGGTCTCTGGTTCGAAACCAGACAGAAACGGTTTTTGTAGGTTATGCATCTCTTGGGGTGCAGCGAAGACAACAAGAGCCTTCCTCTTTTGTGATGGTTCATTTGCCAATCGACTTCAATGTAGGCTTCTTTGAAATCGAAGCTACTTTACTTCAATTACCAATTGGCAGTTCTATGGCGTAATGCACATGTGTCAAACTAAAGGCCCGCCGGCCACATGCCCCAGCATTTTATAGGCCAATGAATGACTTAAAATAGGTTTTGAGCATGAATTGACTACAAACTACATTTCAACCAAAGGTTTGTTA
>NW_006801866.1:0-2301 GCF_000485575.1 Poecilia formosa
AAAAAAAATAATGGCAAAATAAATGCAAGTTGCAATGGAGCAAAACAAAAATCACAATGAGAGGTGACAAGCAAACCTTTAGAAGATCAAGCTATAGTTTGCTTCCACACACCAGTGGATCCATGGTGGAGTCTAAATTAAAACAGGGCAAACTCACTGCCCTCATAGTGAGATTCATTCTGTCAAAGTTAATATGCTGAACTGAGATCACTCACTGGCAAATATGTAGATTATATTGTTTGCTAAAAATAAACTAATCTTGTTTTGCTGCTTCTTAAGATCCACAAGTTCAGCAATCTGTATGAAAGGACTGTCATCACAAATATAAACAAAAAAGAGGTAACAGGGAGAAAGAAAATGGTGAAACATTGTCCTTTTAGAGTACATTTAAAAAGTGACAACTGTACATAATGGATTATATAAATATTACAAAAGCCTCCCCTCTGAGCGATAAATTTCTCCCCCCAGGCGCTACTTTTATCTGTTGTGTTGCCCTTCAAGGTTATCTGTAAAATGCGACACAAAGTGCTTCCACCCAAGCAAAGTGGGGAAGTGGGAAAAGAGCCGCAGCCATTCTTCACCAATTCTATTTCCCGGCTCGGGGAGGTGGTACAGCCGGAGGGGAGGAACACTGACTTACACACCTCCACTTGCCCTCAGCCCAAGGCCCCCCACCACCCCTGAGATGGAGTTACCACAGGGGGCCACTTGGAGGCTAAACACCCTCCTTCAACAGGCCCCTCAGGGCCCGATTGTACATTCGTCCCTCAGTGGGAATCCATGCCACTTGCAATCTCTTGCCAGTCATCCTCCCCAGAGACAATTTGATTTGTGTAGACCCAAAGTGAACTTTCTGTGGATATGTAGCAAAATTCACACTCCATAGATCTGTTCAATAAAGCTTGGTATTGTCTTATATTTGTATTTCTTGCTTCAAAGTGGAATATGCTGCAGAACGCCGCAGCTCCACAGACGAGCAAATCAACGGTTTGTGTCTTAATTTGGTTGCACTGACTTAAAAAATGCAACCTTGGGCAACTTCAGGGCTTCAGTTCAGACCAGTGATTTACTGCCTTCAACTTGTGTCTGTCCCCCTGCAGTTTACCATTAGATCAAATATTTATTGGTGACACCACAGGTTAAGAGTTGCAAAGTATCATCTACCTCAGGGGAGCAGGACTTTGTGAAGGAATTTGCCATCAGACAGTAGCTTTGCCTTTTAAAAGAGATCTAGCTATGTGGGCCTTGCACCCTGTGGCCTCTTGCAAAAAGGCCAAGTCTGTGTGGCTTTACCCAGAGATAGGGTCCTGAGGCAGGGGTTGGGATCAGGTCTTTCTTCTGTACTCCTTGTGCTGCCTCAATCTACTGATAAAGATAGTCGAAGCGAGCACCCGGTGTTCCTTCCGAAAGTCCAGAACAGCAGAGCTTCTCCAGAAATTGTAATAAGTCCGTGAACAAGATTTACTTTACGTTGATCTTTCTTATCACAAACACACAGGTGTTTTCTTCTAGGCTATAGGACACTTAGAAGGAAGTATGCGAGAGTTTAAAACTTGGACAGATAAAGCGATGGTCTGCTTTACGGCTCCCTGTTTACACATACATGGAATCTGATGGACTTAAAGAATTAGGAAATAAAAAGAGTATACAGTAGCTAAGACATGAAATGTTGAAATTCAGAGTGAATGCTACTTTTAAAGTGCAAATATATTTACTGCCATGAAACCTAGAAATCTTAAAAGTATGAAACATGAATAAGTCATACTCAACATTTCCATTGTTTAGTGAAGCAAGAAACTAAATACACAAGCATTTTTAAAATGAAAAAAACAAATGTAGCCTTGCCTCCCTTAAAAAAACTGGAAGAGAGTATAATAAAGTCATTGTCCTAAAATAATGGCCTATGTATTTTATTTTTTCAGAAGATGTTTTAGGCAAAAAAAAAAAAAAAAACACACACAAAAGCAAACAAAAAAAATAAACAACTTATGGCAAAAGAAAAAAAAAAACTTCGGTCATTATTTTAAGGAAGGTAAGGGTATGTGTATGATGACGGGCTATCCAGAACATCGGTGTCTGATGGACTTTTGTCATGACAAAAAAGATATTTTAACAAGAATATGACAATATGTGGGTAACCCCCAGTGCTTGTCCTTCAAATGAACATGTCCATGAGCTAATTTAGTTGAAAACTTCAACTTTAACGAAGTTACCCTTTTACATAATCAACGGAACATAAGCGCAGCTCATCTCAATGTCATTTAATGGTGCTCTTTTAAGTGATAAAGAAAAATTTTACTC
>NW_006801867.1:0-917 GCF_000485575.1 Poecilia formosa
CAATGCTCATTATAGATGCTCTTTATTAAAGATACGTTGTTACTTCATTTCTCATATCGGACTCTTTTTATAGACTATTTAATTTTACTTGTCTGGTGACATCGCAGCACAAACGTGCGAGGTTTCACAGAGAGTCTGTGAAATCGATCGATTTCCCAATGTCTGTGTACAGAAAAACATCCGACATGACAGTTCATGGATGAAAAAATAAACAAATGAACATGGTGTTTTTTCATGTTTATTAGTTTTATTTTGTGTTTTTTTTTAACAATAAGATGTGTTCATTTTTATAATCAAAATCAACATGAGCAATAAAGAAAATCAGGGTATCTAATTCCAGTAGAAGCTCAAATACATGTAAAGCTTAAAAAAATTTGATATTGAGAATATTCATTGCTGCTTTCTTGTTTTTCAGTGAATGATGACTACTACTCATTAAAATACATCCTGCTGTTCACTGGAAAAGGGCGTCGACCAAGACCACCATCCTTGGCCTGCACATTCACATGGTTTTGTTCCAGAATCCAGTGGTTCATCTCATATATGTAAAAATGAGTGCTTTGTCTGGTGAAGTGACTGGATGTGTCCAAAAAGAATAAACTCCAGACAATTTTTATGAAAAATGGCACCTTCTTTGGCACTTTTTCAGATGGTCGCTAATAGTGAATTTTCATTAAAAAAAGGAAAAATCTATATTTTCTGTGCCAGCTTTATTAAGAAAACTACTGAAGATAGCCCTAAGTAAATGTCTTTATCTGATGCAGCAGCCTAATTCACATCTAGGAAGGAAGTTTCTATGAAACGCATAAAACAACAAACATTTTGGAGCAAGTCAAAAATTGTCTAAAATACAATTTTTTTAAAAAAACGCCTCAAAATCCATCTTTCCTACCTGCAATATTAAGGAAACTATTGAA
>NW_006801867.1:1821-3204 GCF_000485575.1 Poecilia formosa
TTATTTTTTGAGTAATCAACTTTCAAAAACCACATCTTTTTCTACTCCAAGGTGCGTTTGTGGGAAGGTACACAAGTCAAACTGACTCCTGATGTTTCTACATCTGTTCATCTTTACAGGTTAATAAAGTTTGTGGTTTTATCAATGATGGTTTATTGATCATTAAGATCAGAAGGTCAGAGATGTGGATGAACATCATTATTTAGTGAATTCAGCCTCAGTCTGTCTTGGACATAAAGACGTTTTATCAGATTTTAGATTGTAAATATTTAGACATTTAATGATCCTAATATCAGAGTTTTATCAGCCTTTAGTCTCCAATCTGACCTTTGACCTTCCCTCTGCCAGTGTTGTGGTCAAGACCACCTAACCTGAGACCAAGTCAAAACCAAGACCAGCGCCCCACGCTACATGACATGATAAAATGTGAAATATGATCAAAATTACTTCTCAAATTGATCTGAAAGATCCATATTCCCACAAAAACACCTAGATATTAAATACTTAATATCTAAAAGCAGAACAAACTCTTGGTTCTGCTTTGGTTCCATCTCTGTGCTACGATCCGCGGTGGTCTTGTGCCATCCCTAAAAAGGCAATGCCCTGGGTGTTTGTCCATGTTGCTCTGTTCTGTCAGGTCAGCATATGCTTAGCACAAACTCATGGCTATATCTGTCAGACACGTTATTGCCATATAATTTTATTTAATTAGCAACATAGAATTATGATGTAGATCATCATACACTTTAACAGTTGTATGACATCCTGACTTAGCAGTTAAGTCAGCTGACGCCAGCTGCAGCCAGATCTTGCTTTGAATACACTTTGAAACCACGACAATGCATGTATATCTATATAGTTATCATTGAAAACAATTTAATGACTTATTTTCATCATAACGTGCTGCGTATGGTGAACTGAAAACTCCTGAATGACCGACTTCTTAATGCGCATGTGAAGGCATGGTACTCACTGCATGTTTGCTATTTTGACAGCGTATGGCTATCTGATAGAACAACGGCTCTCAGCGACACTCCAGTCCTATCTAATAAGTAAAGAGCCGTGCAGAAGAATCGACTGTTTCTGAATGTCACATCCCTATATTGCAGACTTTTGGACACAGCATTGTCCCATATATGCGACAAGTCAGTCAACATCTCCGCACAATAATTTTTTTTCTTTTTTTCATCATAATGCTTATCCGTCTCTGTACAGCTGGCTTTGCTAGTATCATGTTAACGGAGCTTACCTTCTTTGAGCTACTTTTCTAAGTGACGAAAAAAGTTAGACGTTGTCCCCACCGTCTGTGAAAGCGAAGCGCTGCTGAGTTAGCTGTGGCCATTGGATTTCTTACTATTTATGCAGCGCTATTATATTACTGAC
>NW_006801868.1:0-702 GCF_000485575.1 Poecilia formosa
CCAGTGTGACCGCCTGAGGCGCTTGCATGGAAATCCAAGAAGATTTCATTGGCTTTTTCGGCACCACAGACAACTTTTACCTTTTGGTGTCTTCCTTGTCCTTTTCCTTTCAAATAGAACATTTCTTGTCCTACCACATACAAATTAGTAACAGAAAATATTTTTTTTTAAATGAGTCTGATAAAAAAGTTTTTGAAAAATGAATTAATTTAAAGCACAGAGTATGCCATATCAAAGTAACAATTTGGTATTCAAAACAAAATACAGACTTAGACATATCCATTTCACCTTAATGCTATAATAAATATCGATTCAAAAATTTAATTTGGTTTGTACAATAACAACTAACAAGAAATATAATTCAGTTAATTTTCTCACCGTTTAAGCTAAGAAATTATTTTAGTACGTGTAAAAAAAAATAACACTGTTCCCTGCACTGTTCATATTCCATTCACATAACAGAAACAATGGGAATGTATTTAAAGTAATACATTCAGAAAAAATACAGATAAATTTATAGAAGACCTAAAAATAATACTCACCTTCAACTTTGTAGTTCTTCGCCTTTCGACGAATTTCACTTTTTTGAGCCTTTGACAATCCACTCTCGTAACAACCATGAACTTTATATTTAAGAAGTTTCTCAAAAAGTTTAGGATCCATATTTTCTACTGAAAATAACAAGAACACAGACCGCAAAGA
>NW_006801868.1:1617-3215 GCF_000485575.1 Poecilia formosa
TATTTGATTAACTGTCGAACAGTTGAAACAGTTAGAATACATTTTAGTTAATTTGTAATATATAAATGCTAGTTATACATGTATTGTAAATGTAATGTTATTACATAAAGTAAGTCTTATAGGTTAAGGGAAAAGGTTAGAACCACTAAGAATTACTAATGGTGTTTTATTTGTATGTTTATAGCTCTTATGGTGTGTTCATGTATAAAGGCTGTTAAATAAAGAAACGTGAACCATCAGTTAAAGAGACCATCTTTTCAACCGGGACGCTACATTCGGTCAAATTTCAGTCCGGTTTCTGGTCAAGATGCGAGACTTTAGACTAGCGGTTCTCAACGTGGGCGGTACCGCCCCCCAGGGGGCGTTCAGAGGACAGCAGGGGGCGCTGGCGGACATTTTTACAAAAGGGGGCGCTGGGGGGAGCGTTTGGTCGAAGGTAAACTTTACACCTTAAATGCACAACAATGCCAGTTTAGACTTTGAGCAACTTGGTAAAACTGTATTGTGTAACATTAAATCATGCTTGGCTGCAACTGTATCGATGGCAGCTCTTCTTCTTCTTCTCTTCAGTGTTTGTTAGCTTCTGTTAGCTTCTTGGTGCAGCTCCGTTCTCCTGCTATTGGTAGCTAAAATCACCTCACTGTACACATTTTCCCTCTGAAAAATGAACCCATTCAAATAAAGAAATCCCTCCATGGTGATACCACGACAGAGAGCGTTCATTTTATAGCGTTAACACCGGAGCTGTAAGTGGTCCGGTATGAAACGGGGGTGATGGAACAACACAGCACTTTTAAATTTCAATAATCAGAATGCAGAAATTGTTTCTGTTGTTATGAGGTTTATGTCAGTCTGCCTTTACCCCATCGATACGTTTCCCGGCCGCTGCGCTCCTTTGGGGGTAAAAAAAACAAACTCTGAAACCGGAGAAGCGAGACATAAAACGGAGCGACGAACTAGATGTGAATTATGGCATAAAAACAGAGAATCCGACGCTGAACAGTGAAAAATCAACACATGATGTGAAACATGATGATTAGGCGGCGCAGCAGGTGATGAGTGAAGATTACTGATGGTCAATAAACAATAAAATAAATCATATATCGCAACAGGAAAGAAACTAAAGTGGACATAGCAATAAACCAAGAGAGGACAATACTAATCAAAGGAAACTAAATGGAAATGAATGAAGAACAAAATGCAAGAATAAACTAAGAAACTAAAGTAAATACACTGGAATGGCAAGACCTTTCGATCAATAATTAATACAGAGGACTGAATGGCAAGAATAAACAGACACTATTTCCAGATAAAAGGTAAAATAATATTGATGAAGTGCCATGGGTTTGTTGAGACCACATCTGATGCTGAGAATAAATATATCTTACAGACCATAACAGTAAATAACTTATCACTTATTTATGTTTTTAATTAGATTTGATATATTTATTTCTTCAATATTATTTTTCATGTCAGTGTTAATGTCATGAGGCTGATGACTCTTAATTTGACTCATTAGGATTTGATTAAGAACCAGATTTGTTCTTTGTAATTTCTGTCCAGGTCTATATAAAGAAATAATCCATGTTTCTGTCTCA
>NW_006801869.1:0-1155 GCF_000485575.1 Poecilia formosa
TTTTTGTCAAAGCCGTCAGAAATGAAAAGAATGTAAAAAAAATTAAAGCTCCGCGGAGCCTCAAGCGGCCCTCGCAGCCAAGCGCCGCTCAAGCCTATAGCCACCGCGGATGTTCCAGCACCGCCTACCGCCAGCACCACCTCCCCCAGCCACTGCCTCCCCATCACACCACCTCTCCTCAGCACCACCTCCCCCCAGCCACCGCCGAAGCTCGCGCGCCATCCTCCATGCGATCCGCTTCGATGCCTTCGGCAGCATTCCCTGGCGATGCACCCAAAATCTGGAGCAGATTGGGCCATGTGGCAAGGAGATACAGCTGTTTGATTAACATAGGGGGCGCAGTGGAGTCAAATTGCAATTAAACTCTATTGGGCTCCTTAGAGGTTCACAAGTGTCACTCATAAAAAGTCTGGTGCAAATCGGATGATGCGTCTGTGAATAAGAGACGATCGTATGCATATGGCAAGGGCCAGTCATTTGGCCACGCCCCCACGGGTCAGTAGGCATTGACAGAGTTCATCTTTCTGTCATTTTATGTCAGTCTGCACAGGATTAAACCCATATGAATTAGAGAGTAAAAGTAAGACATACAGTAGAAAAAAGAGGTTACTTCCTCTTGGAAGTGGGCGGGGCTAAGGTGATGTCATCAATTGACCACCTAACTGTGATGAGGGCTGGTCTATAATGAGACATAGAAAGTCTGATGCAGCTCTGACCTGGCATTTGGAAGTTATATCACATTCATGTTTCATGGTGATTAGTCAAAGTTTGGGACTTAGCCATGCCCACATGCTTTGACATACAAAAATTCCTGTGATAACTTTGGACCTTTAATGTCTCAACTCTCTGCTGACAGAGTTTGAAGTCTGTATCTCGAAAGCTGTAGGAGGAGATAGATCAGATGCGACGTCTATGAAAAAGAGGATATTACGTCTTTGATCCAAAATGGCCGACTTCCTGTTGGGTTTGGACAATGGCTCTAAGAGACTTTTTTGTACATCCTGATGAGTTACACATGTGTACCAAGTTTCATAACTCTAGGTTAAAGCATGGCTTGGGGCTGATAATGTTTTTGGTGAGAAGTGTCATTTCACAAAGCCAAAGTTTAACGCTTAGCCACGCCCACATGCTTTGATCTACGAGAATTCTGTTGAT
>NW_006801869.1:1858-2991 GCF_000485575.1 Poecilia formosa
CCTTTGACCCCCGGAAAGACCCCTTCAGCAAGCCCGAAAACGCAAACCTTTGATAACTTTGGATCGGCCATGCCTTATGAACGATCTGACCGAGTTTGAAGCCGATCGATCGAAATCCCTAGGACAAGTTTGATCAAATGCGAACCCTGTGAACGGCCAAAATGGGGTCAAAATCGGAACTTCAATCCAAAATGGCCGACATTCTGTGATACTTGCACTACGACATTAATTGTAAATTCTGAGTGTCTTGGGGAGCTCTACAAGTGTACCAAATTTCAAGTCTCTACGATAAAGCAAGGGAATAGGAAAGGGTCTTTTGAAAGTTGCTAGGTGGCGCCCTTGAGCCGTTTCTTTTGCGATTTTTGCAACGACCATAAAATACGTAATTTTTCACCGGGCTCTTTGCCCCCGCAAAGTTTGGTTGCTAGGTGGTGCCTTGAGCCGTTTCTTTTGCGATTTTTGCAACGACCATAAAATACGTAATTTTTCACCGGGCTCTTTGCCCCCGCAAAGTTTGGTGAGTTTTTGAATATGATAAAGCCCCTAAAAAGCCCCCTAAAAAGGGTGGCAGAATCATAATAATAAGAAATAGCGCGATTACAATAGGCCTTCGCAGCGCGTAGCTGCTCGGGCCTAACAAGTAGAAACTGTGCAACCACATTAAAGGAAGTCTTAGGTATTTGTGTCAATTTTAGTTGATTACTCTAGCAATTAATCTGATCTATTTTTTTAAAATAAGAAAATAAAGAGTTGAGGGCTAAAAAATATTCCTAACATGCTTGACCTTACATCAAATGAAGAGCTGAAATGATTACTATTTTGTTGCATCAACGAATTAGTAATTGGATAGCAAAAGGTGTTTAATAGGAGTTTTTATTATTATTTTTATTTATTTATTTTTTACAGAACTTGAGCCTGCCATTTGAGGAGTTCTGAGAACAACATATTTACAGTCTTATTTTATTTACATATTTATGTACATATTTGTTTGTACAGTTTTTGCTTAATTATTGCTATGACTGTGTAGTTCTTTGAGCAAATGGCATGTTTTGAGTGTGTATACTCCAGTTAATAATTATTTCAATAATTGATTCCTCACAAAGAATCTGACTCAGGAAAGTCATTCCAGAAGC
>NW_006801870.1:0-2265 GCF_000485575.1 Poecilia formosa
TATATAAGGCTTTTTAAAGAAATATTTATTAAAATCATCGAATAAATTCGTTCTGTAGAAACAATGTGCAGGTCTGTGTTTCAAGTGCGGAAGACGCGACTCACAGCTGTTTAGTGAATTTATTTCTAACCATATATTCTTATTAATATCGACTAATTAGAACATAACTCCAGATTGAGTGAATAACTGTCAGGCGTGTCACTCTGTCATAACTCGTGATTTATCGGCACGGCGATAACTGCTTCTGCGACACCGTCTCGTTTTGCACTTTAAAGACAATTAACCGTATCTAATATGTTCAGTAGGTAAATTGCAAAAAAATAATAAAAAAAAGCTTTTGCTGGTCGTTTAAAGGTAGAGCTGATTGATCTGATCGATAGAAATCAATCACAACGAGTTTGTCGTGGAGTTATGTGGTTAGAGCTCCGGACCCGGACTCGGAACGGAGTCTCCGAGTTCCTGTTTTTGGAGGAGCTGTAACTCAATCATCGGTGACCCGCCCCGGGCGCACCTTTGCTCCGTGAAGTGCCGTCTTTTTTTTTTTTTTTTTTTCTTTTTTTCTTACGCGCATTTTATTGTTGGCACCAACTCGGGAAATTAGTGCTAATAACTCCGCTGTACTTTCCGCACAGCCTTCTAATTGTATTATTATTCTCTCCTCTTCTGAGCGCCGCGGCACTTCGCACTGATTGAAACAGGCTCGTGCGCGTCCCCTTGTACTTGTTGGCTTCCGTTCTGCTAACAAGTAAAAAAAAAAAAATCTCGGGTTCGGAACAAAATCATCTGGGAAAAACGTCAGGGAAAAGTTGGTACGATTTCATCTCGGAGCTAAAATGTCACGAGAAGCAAAAAAGAAAAAAAAAGAAAAAAAAGAAAAAAGAAAAGTTCAGTCAAACTCAGTTTACTTCACTTTTATTTCCAGACTCTTCGTTGTTCCTCTAAAATTACAGATCAACACAACCCTATTAAATTTTCCTATATTTTCCTTAACAGATACCTCAGACTTAAATGATGAGCGACACCGAGTCGGCAGTAGCTCTCAGTCCGTATTCGGGCTCTCTCTGCCCGGCCGTGAAGCTGGAGGAACCCCCTTAGGGGTCTTTCAGAGGCTGCATTGGTCGCTGCTTATTTAGGAGACGGTGGGGGGCCGATGATGTAAATTATATTCTCTCCCCCGTTAACAGGTGTTTCCCAACTGCTTTTTACACCCCCCCCACCCCACCTCCCCACTCCCCTGCATGTGTGTGTATGTTTGTGTGCGTGCACGCACACACGTGCACGCGCCTCCTCAATGCAAGCCGTCTGTTTCTCTCCCCGAGACATTAACTTTAACAAGGTTTTCCACAAAAATGACCCATTTGCGAGGTAAAATGCACGTATCTGCCCCCAATTTGTGCTAAAATCTCATATTTTTCCCCCTCACTCTCTTTGTTTTTTTTTTTAAAAATAGTTTATAATTATACGAAAAAGTAAGATTTGAATGAAAAACAAAAATAAAAAAAGAAAAGTTTTCAAGTGGGACGGAAATGCAAATTCTGTAATATAGAGCAGCAAGTTAAACGTCAGCTTATTTTATGCAACGCATCAAAATCTACCTCATTATAGTCTTTATTCAACCGCAGCTATAACTTGGTTAGTATACGGCTATTAACCCCACATGCGCTCCTTATTATGTCCGCTTTTAATACTCTAACGTAACTGGAACATTCTGTTGGTTATATATTAAAAAAAAAAAAAGAAAAGAAAAAGAAAGAGCTGCTGGGTTCGTGTTCTTGATCTCCAACTAAACAAATCTGGGAGCAGCAGGCCGGCGGGGCGCTCATTAATGCGGGTCATCGAGGTGGTGCTGATAAAAGCTCCAGGAGAAAGTTTCATATTTTATTTTATTTTATTTTTTTCTGGTTCCATCAGTGCGAAAAGATCGGGAACATTGTCGGGAAGCCGAATCTTCACCTACAAATCTGCGTTCAGAACTCTTAAAAAAAAAAAAAAAGACAACAAAAGTTGAAAGAGCATCAGCTGCGTTCTGTAGAGAGAGCTAATGCGCTTTAGTGACAGCAACGTGTGCGTAATGGCATCGACGCACGCACCGCAACAAATCAAGATGCCACTTTTCTTGTTTAAGGGAACCCCGCGGCGCACACTGCACGCACGCGCCTGCACGCGCACGCAAATGAAGAAGGCATAAACAGATTTTAAACGCACGCGCGTTAGTGTCCAAAACCCGTGCCGTGATTCTTATATATATATATATATATATATATA
>NW_006801871.1:0-614 GCF_000485575.1 Poecilia formosa
CCTGCTCTGCTTCCTGCTCTGCTTCCTGCTCAGCTTCCTGCTCAGCTTCCTGCTCTGCTCAGCTTCCTGCTTCCTGCTCTGCTTCCTGCTCTGCTTCCTGCTCAGCTTCCTGCTCAGCTTCCTGCTCTGCTCAGCTTCCTGCTTCCTGCTCTGCTTCCTGCTCTGCTTCCTGCTCAGCTTCCTGCTCAGCTTCCTGCTCTGCTCAGCTTCCTGCTTCCTGCTCTGCTTCCTGCTCTGCTCAGCTTCCTGCTCTGCTTCCTGCTCAGCTTCCTGCTTCCTGCTCTGCTTCCTGCTCAGCTTCCTGCTCAGCTTCCTGCTCTGCTCAGCTTCCTGCTTCCTGCTCTGCTTCCTGCTCAGCTTCCTGCTTCCTGCTCTGCTTCCTGCTCAGCTTCCTGCTCTGCTTCCTGCTCTGCTCAGCTTCCTGCTCAGCTTCCTGCTCTGCTCTGCTTCCTGCTCAGCTTCCTGCTTCCTGCTCTGCTTCCTGCTCAGCTTTCTGCTTCCTGCTCAGCTTCCTGCTCTGCTTCCTGCTTCCTGCTCTGGAGGCGCTCCATGTCCGTGTTTCTCCCGGCTGGCAGCAGCTGCCTCTGGGACTCGTCGTGTGCAGCAGCAGCAGT
>NW_006801871.1:1408-2478 GCF_000485575.1 Poecilia formosa
ACCGTTCATATCTGCAGCATCGTCTTACCGTTCATATCTGCAGCATCGTCTTACCGTTCATATCTGCAGCATCGTCTTACCGTTCATATCTGCAGCATCATCTTACCGTTCATATCTGCAGCATCGTACCGTTCATATCTGCAGCATCATCTTACCGTTCATATCTGCAGCCTGCTCACAGGAGTAAAATATCCCGGTGTGGAACTTCCTGAGGATGAACTTCTCCTCTCCCGTCTCGAAGATGTACTGCACCTGCCGGCTGTCGTTGAGGTTGGAGCTGTTGAAGCGGATGCAGTACATCTGCTTCATCTTGACCGGCGGCCCGGAGCAGAAGGGCTTGGCCACCTTCCTGGTCCCCTCGCACCAGTAGCTGGTGGTCACCGCTGACACGGCGAAAGCCAAAGCCACAAAGTTGAGCATGATTGCCAGGGAAGCTCGCCGGCCGCGCTCCAGCCTCATGGTCCAGGCCAGGCCAGAGAGATGAAATGAAAAGGCGACTAATCCTGGCTTTCAATATGTAGCCACAGTGTTTTGCTTCCCAGCAGAGATGTCAAATCTTCATAATCTTGTTGCGTTTGGGGCTCCTTGGGTGAGAAAGCAGAGCGTCCCTCTGCCAGCTCGCTGCCTGTTCTGCATCTCTTCACCTCGGCTCCACAGGAACGACACAAACCCATTTTCTGTCTCTGACCATTTAAACTCTCGGCCCCCGCAGCTTCAGATCAAACCCATGGCTCCTCCCCTCCAGCAGATCTCATCATGCAATGTTCTCCATTACAAATGGCAAATTACGCTCCAAACTTCCTTTGAGCTGAGATTATAATCCAGAGTGAGGCTCTGGCTGCTTAGGTTCTCCCAGCATTTCAAACCGATTGCAGCAGAGGCAGCAGATCAAGTGCTGGTTTAACTTTGACCAGTGACATAATGTGCGCAGTCTCATATGAAAATCCATCCAGAATGTGTGTGTGTGTCTGTGTGTCTGTGTGTGTGTGTGTGTGTGTGTGTCTCTCTGTGTGTGTGTGTGTGTGTGTCTGTGTGTGTGTGTGTGTGTGTGTGTGTCTGTGTGTCTGTGT
>NW_006801871.1:3305-3883 GCF_000485575.1 Poecilia formosa
AAAAATGTGCATGAAGCAGGGTTTACTTTAATAATCTGCAGACTAATACAGATAATTACAGCTGTTTTACTTTCAGATTTGGGAGCTGTGGGTGTGTGTCAGGCCATCAGCTGCTGCTGTGATGTTTACACACAGAGCTGAAGTTGAGTGGAGAAACGCTAAATTAGGCAGAAATGGAGCAAAGCAGCTGCTGCGGTTCAGTTTTCAGCTGACTTCCTTCCAGGTTTCTATATCGGGACGAGTCGCTCCAGAAACTCACCCAGAAATAATCGCAGTAGCTCCATTCGTTGGGCTTGAGGAGCTGCTGCTCCGGACCTTCTCCTGGCAGTGGGAACGTCACGCAGTTTATCTGCAACCACACAAGCACACGTCAGGCTGGACAGAGACGGCTGAAGGTCACGCTGCAGAGGAGCCTAAAGGTCACCATGAGAGTGTTGACCTGAGGGAGCCACAGAAACGTTTCTGCATGTAAACAGTCCGCCTGAGTCCAGCCTCCTCGCTCTGCAGTGTCTTCAATTATTCTCGCAGCTGCAATTATGTAATGCTGCCATCTGGGATCCCCCAACCCAGCATGTCAG
>NW_006801872.1:0-1502 GCF_000485575.1 Poecilia formosa
CTTTAGGTCCAAAGATAATAACTTCAGTTTTGTTTCTGTTCAGCTGGAGAAAGTTTTGGCACATCCACACATTTATCTGTTCTAAGCATCTATTCAGTGATGGGATGGGTTCAGAGTCACCTGGTGACATCGTGATGTAGAGCTGTATATCATCCGTGTAGTTATGGTAGCTAATCTTATTTCCTATTATAACCTGAACTAGTGGGAGCATATAAATATTGAGTAGGAGGGGTCCTAGGATTGAATCTTAGAACATTGCCCGATCTAAGGTTGTCGCTGGTGATTTCGTAACCGATCATCCTGTAGATGTAGATCGTCGTGGCCGTTCCGAAATAAATCCGGGGTTTTCCCCGACTGGGAGTGTTAACGCTGAATGTGACAGGTAGCCAATCAGAAAGCGTGGATTCTCCTCTGTGCTTTCTGAGGGGAAATTACGGAGGAGAATCTCAAGCAGCTGACACGGCGCAACCCGAAGTCCAGCGGACATTGGAGATGATATGTGGAAACATTAATATTTATTCAACATGTCGTGCAAAGAATATAGAAATGACCAGGGGAGGAGTTGGAGCCAAATTGCTACCATAGTTGATAAACCCGTAAGTTTTTAGCTGTTCTTCGTTAACGTGACATAAATAGGTTGATGGGTATTTTTCTTGAACCTACATAAAAGAACCACAGACAACGTATATGAATTTTATGACAAAGCTTTTGCAAAAGGAGAAGTCTCTGGTAGCAGCTCCTCCAAGCCGTTCACAGAGCGTTCTGCTCTCCTTCCGGTTGAGCCCCTGTTTTATTGTCAAAGCAAAACAGCCAAGGGGGCAGTCAGGAAAAACAACAGAGGTCGTAAAACTTCTAATTCTAACACCCAGTTCCAGGTGTGATATCTGATCTACGGTCTGAGCCCAATTCAAATCTCGGTCAAACTGTCAATAAGACAAAATACGACTGCTCACAGGCAGTTCCTTAGTTAGGAGGTATTTTGGTTGATAAGGATTTAAGGTCTGAGAAACACAGGGTTAACTGTTTCACATGAAGATGAACAGTCAGTCCTGATCTCCAGGTCAGTTCATACACACATTAAAGAAGAGAACACTTTAAACTGAAAGTCACAATAATCTATAGAACATTAGACTGAATATGAACTAAAGTAACAACAAAATGATAATACCAAAAATCTCTATCATAGGTTATAATGATTTTCATTATAATTGATTGTAAATGATTTTCAGGACTTTACGCTGACTCTAGCCACATGCGTCACAGGTAGATTCCAGTAAAGCATTGATAAATGCCTGGTTTTAAAATGAATTAACTGGACTTGTAGCCCTTATTTTGCACCCATGTGGCTGGACACCACAGGGCACGACGAACCTGATGGTACTGTTATACCTAGGATTTCTGTCGGCTAATGTGTGGTCTCTCAGGTTTTGAAAATGGGCCGACAATAGGCGACAACTCGTGTAGTGTGCACTGGACATTACACTAAGGAAATGAGGAAGGGA
>NW_006801872.1:2468-3227 GCF_000485575.1 Poecilia formosa
CACATCTAAACACTGCAGGACAGCGGCCCTTGAGGACTGGAGTTTGACACCTCTGTCATTGTGAATGACAACCTGAGACCAACAGGTTAATGTTTTTGTTTATGACATCTGCAAAGAAAGCCTCTCTTGCATGTTTTAGTGTTGAGTGATAGTTATGTAGTCTTTCTTTATAGATTTCATAATAAATGTGGAGTTGAGTTCTATGCCATTTTCATTTGGCCTTATGGCAGAGTTGTCTTGCAGATTGAACTGTTTGTGCATTTATTCCTACCAGACACAACCTTCACTTTAATGGGGGCAATGTAATCAATGATATCTGAAAGTTTTGCACTGAAAATAATTTACCATGTCATTATAGCTTAAGGGCGAGGAAGAAGAGTAGATTTGATTAAATGTTTCTGCTGTGTTTTCTGTGAGAGAACGTTTTGTGACAGTAGCTGTTTGTCCAAGTGGGTCAACGGATAAAGAACTTTCAAAGATAACAGCGAAGTGATCCGACAGGGCGACATCAGTTACAGAGTGTGTGTCCATGAGGATGTGTTGCTTGTTTGACATGTTGTGTTAGACCAAAACTCTCTAATATATTAAGGAGTTTTTTGCCCCTCTGTTTTGGGGGTTGTCAACATGAATGTTGAAATCACCGACAATTAATAAACAATCATAATCAATGCATATGAGAGATAGAAGCTCATTCAAGTCCGTAAAGAAATTTTCCACATATTGGAGTTTTGTACAAAGTTGTCAAAATTCATTTGTGCC
>NW_006801873.1:0-2259 GCF_000485575.1 Poecilia formosa
ACTCACTGATGAACAGGTTTTACTTTTCTCTGTGCAGATCAGAACACTACCTGTGTTAAAGACAGTAACTGACTTTGACCTGCTTCCTGCTTCTGTTGAGACATAAAGAGATGGGGGCGGAGCTTACACCTGTCAAACCTGCTGATTCACCCTCATCTGATATGGTTATTTTTGTTATTTCAAAGTCAGTGTGTCAGATAGATTCATCTCTGTACAGATCAGGAAGAACCAACCTAGATTGAAAAATAAACCAGCTTCAGTGTTGCAGATACTCACATTCTCTACAGAAGTACAAATACTTGTATGAAAAAATACTCTAGTAAAAGTACAGGTTGAACTGTTTTACTCATCTACAAGTAAAAAAGTCCATATTTTGAAATGTACTTGAGTACAAAAAAATTGTAATTTTCACCTTCAAGAATACAAAATGACTTTCTATAAGTCTAAATTAAATGTTCTAGTCATACTAAATACGTTGTTTATTTTGCTCAACCTGCTCTATGTTGCTAGAGATAAAGAAAATACTGATATGGTCTGGTTTTTCTTCAAACCAAATCTCAATCAGGATCATTTAAATTTCACGAACACTGCACATTTGTCCCTAATCGTTCTCACATCAACGACATAGGATTTTTTTTTAAAATAAGGCCACAGATGGGGAATGTTTTGAATTGTTCAATGTGTTCCTCTGTTTTTTGTGATGTTTCTCATGTTAAAGTCTCCATCCATGCTGTTTTTCTCAGTCCACAATGTGCTCTTCTTCTTCTGCTTTGCATGATTTACATCCAACTGAATAGAGAATTACCAAATATCTTAGTACACTTGAAATAATTCAAACTAACTTACAAGTATCTTTTCAGCAAGATATAGAAGCTTGTTTTAAGCAAAAAAACAAACAAATCCTTAATATTGATGAAAATGTCTTGGTACCAATGGCTTATAAATTTGCTTATAACAAGACAATTTCCCCATGTAAGTGACATGATCTGCCAATGGAACTAGCATTTTTCATCAACATTAATCAATTATTTACTTAAAACAAGCTTATGTATCTTGGTGACAAGTCACTTTTAAGTTAGTACATTTGAATTAAAACAGAACTAAGATATTTGCACTAGAAACATGACCAAAGTGAGATTGTGTGTTTTTACAGTGTTGTTCTTTCTTGTTTGCTGGGAGACTGGTGCTTTTCTCCAGCAGTGATTAGTTGAGATGTGGGTTACATCCTGGATGGGTCACCAGATCATCACAGGACAAACAGGTACACATACTCATACCTACAGAGCAGTTTAGATTCATCAACTGACCTCACAGAACTGCTTTTGAACTGGGTGGGTTCATCAGTTCAAATCTTCCACCTGATGTCTTGCTGGGTGAATCAGTGATTATCTGAAGCAATCAGTCTGTTCTCAACCAGCAGTCAGGTTTTATTTATGTACACAGAAACAAGACCGACACTTTTCTCTGGGCTTCTCTGTACAATTTGGTGCTCTTCAATGCACCAGTGTTAGACGTTAAAATGTGGCATGAAATATTAGGCCACTGTAACCATGGTGATGTGTTATTGTTAGAGAGTGTTGCAAATATAATGAAAAGCAAAGGTGAGACTGAGAAATATGATCTGAAATATTCTGTGTATATGCATCAGCGCAGCAGTAAAGACCCTGATGAAAAGGTTAAAGGTGAACTTGATCTTGTTCATGCAGATCTGGATGGACCAATAGAACCAGCAGCTGAAGACGAGTTTAGCTCCTGAATAATCTTCTGAAAAAGCTAAAGTATCTTGAGCATTAGCTGTTTCATCAAAGTGAAGAGTGATGCAACTAAAGGTTCAGGGATGTTCACTGCTGATGTTGCACCTTGCAAGCAGCATGTTCTGAATCAGCTGCAGCTGTCCAATTGACTTTTTGGGCCGATGGTGGACAATATTTTAGGAAAACCTATAACTGAATAAGGTTATTTCTGTTACAGGTTACAAGACGCAAATATATGTGCATCTTGTTTCTTGGCATGTAAATGAAAGATGAAAAATATACCTGTAAATGTATTTTATGATATCTTAAAAACAAATGGGGTTTTGAATCTCGATGTTCTTGTTGACTTCCTGTTTTGGGTGGAGACAGGGTGGGTCACAGGTGATGAGCAATCATCAATAAGTGGTTACAGGTTCGTCTAGGGAGCAATCCACACACAGAAATCCATCCATCAATTTTCTGTTCACTCTCGTCCCAAGTGGGGTCAGGGGGGTTCTGGTGCCTA
>NW_006801874.1:0-980 GCF_000485575.1 Poecilia formosa
ATGTGGTCTCAACAAACCCATGGCACTTCAACAATATTATTTTACCTTTTATCTGGAAATAGTGTCTGTTTATTCTTGCCATACAGGCTCTGTATTAATTATTGCTCTAAAGGTCTTGCCATACCAGTTTATTCCTCTCTATAGTTTCTTAGTTTATTCTTGCATTTTGTTCTTCATTCATTTTCATTTAGTTTCCTTTGATTAGTATTATCCTCTCTTGGTTTATTGCTATGTCCATTTTAGTTTCTTTCCTGTTGCTACATTTATTTTATCATTTATTGACGCTCAATAAATGAGCGTCAATAAATGACGCTCATTTATTGATCAGTGATCTTCACTCATCACCTGCTGCTCCGTCTAATTGTCATGTTTCACATCATGTGTTGATTTTTCACTGTTCAACGTCAGATTCTCTGTTTTTATGCCATAATTCACATCTAGTTCGTCGCTCCGTTTTATGTCCCGCTTCTCCTGTTTCAGAGTTTTGCACAATGTGCGGGTCTTTTTTTTTTTTTAATCTTTTTTTTACCACCTAAGGTGCAGGGCGGTCGGGAAGCGTATCGATGGGGAAAAGGCAGACTGACATAAACCTTTTAAAACAACGGAAACAATTTCTGCATTCTGATTTGTTCCATCACACCCGTTTCATACCGGACCACTATGTTAACGCTATAAAATGAATGCTCTCTATCGAGGTATCACCCATGGAGGGATTTCTTTATTTAAATGGGTTCATTTTTCAGAGGGATTCAAAGTGAGGGTATCGTGATTTTAGCTACCAGTAGCAGGAGCGGAGCGGAGCCAAGAAGCTAACAGAAGCTACAAACACTGAATAGAAGAAGAGCTGCCATCGATACAGTTGCAGCCAAGCATGATTTAATGTTAAACAATACAGTTTTACCAAGTTGCTTAAAGTCTAAACTGGTATTGTTGTGACTGTGACTGTATTGTTGTTCTTCAGGATGTGGAATATTCCTTAG
>NW_006801874.1:1748-3021 GCF_000485575.1 Poecilia formosa
TGACCTTGTGGACCCCATTCCTCATTAATAGTACTGTTTTGCAGTGCAGTACTTGCTTCACAAAATTCTTTCCGTTGAATTTCAGCTTGATCACCGTTGTTGCAGGCTGATCTTGAGCTTTAAGCCAAACTTTCTGCCCTGTTTTCAAACTTTCTGCCCTGTTTTCAATGACACTGCAAACCGCAACTTCCCCTTTCCCTCTCTGGGCCAAAAGGAGAAGCGCCTCCGCCCTCCTGCTTTCCGTGACGTGAACGGAGTTTCTCTGCAGGGGAAGACCTACTCTTCCACAGCTGTCACTGTTACACCATGTCCATCAGCACCAAGAGGTACTCCTGACCTCTCTTTTCTGTTATCCATGGGGTCTGCTACATCCATGCAGACTGAACCTCTGGGTAATGTGCTCTTTGATGAACACCCTTCCAACCGTTGCCCTCGGCGACCTGCGTTGTATTTTCCACACACTTCGCAGTCCCTCAGCACGCGTTGGATTGTTTCACTGGGATCCAAAGTTCATTCTCTTCCAGCTCCTTACGGGTGGGTCGTACGCCTGCATGTTCTAGGGCCTCATGCACGCTCCGCACGACCTCATCCACGTACTCTTCTGGGACCTCCCGTCCTCTTGGGAGAACTGTCCCACTTCTCGATTCCAACAAAGACAACCTTCCTTTGATTCACTCGAGTCCATGTCTCAAATCCCTCTCCATACAGAATCACTCTCACTGGGGCTGACTGGAACAGGGATCTAGACAGGGATCTTCTTCTCTCCTGCTCTCATGATTGTCTTTGTCTTCGAGTTGCCTATCCCCCAAAGCCTCTCTTAAGCTATCGAGCAGGAATGGGTCTAGGCTATGTTGGCTGCTGGCTTCACATCTGGATACATGTGTTTATCCTCAGTAGAAGCTTTCCCTCACCTGTACTCTATACAGTTACTGCAAGGGTTGTGACTGACGGCCGGATCAGTCACCACTAACTCTATTCCCTAAGAGCTAGCCTCCCAAGTGAGCTATTCAGATCCTCACCTCTGTTTTTACTGACTTGGTTAAAGTAGGGCTCTACCCCTTCTCAAGGGGCGTGGCCCCACATTGGGCGCCACCTTGTTGTTGCGCAACACCTCCCCCCCCTTCTCTCTCTCTACTTCCTCTTCTGAGAGGAGGGAGATGTTGCTCCCAGCTCTCCGTCTAACGGGTCCGAGAAGCCTCTAACTCCGGAGTATTACTACAGATGAGAATATAGAGTATATTTTCCAATTATACGTTACAGACATTGTGATTAC
>NW_006801875.1:0-1424 GCF_000485575.1 Poecilia formosa
AACTGGTTCTGACCCAAAGTAAGGAACTGGTTCTGACCCAAAGTAAGGAACTGGTTCTGACCCAAAGGCTAGAACTGGTTCTGACCCAAAGGAGGGAACTGGTTCTGACCCAAAGTAAGGAACTGGTTCTGATCCAAAGGTTCCACCTGTGTGACTGGGAAGGTTCTGTGATTGGAATCAGGAACTAAATCCGGACTCCAGTAGAACGGCGGTTACTCACAGTCGGCCCGGTAACTGCGGCGTTGCTCCCATTCAGACTCAGAACCGGACTTTTCACTCCGACCCAGAAAGTTGTGTAGCTCTGAACAAAGGAGGCTCTGCAGGAACGAGAAAAGAGAAGCAGCTGAGGTCCAGACTGAGCTGCAGAACCGCAGCAGAACCTTGAAGGACCCGACTGATTCTCACTGGAACTGGACCGCTCCAACGGTCGGGTTTGAGTCCGGCTGCCACGTCACCTGGATGCTGGTCTTTGAAGAGGGAGAGGAGTGGGAGACGGCAGAGGCCTGAGGACACACACACACAGAGAGACACACAGAGACACACACACACACACACAGAGACACACACAAAGACACACACACACACACACACACAGAGACACACACAGAGACACACACAGAGACACAGACACACACAGAGACACACACAGAGACACACACACACAGAGACACACATGGGCGCGTATTAGAGATATCTGAACATCAGGTGACCCCTTGTCAGCCTTGGTGACCTCTGACCTTTGTTGGTTCAGCAAAATGAAAGTAGAGTGCTCAAAAATGATCAGTGTGTAATCGTTGCCATGTCCTGCTGGGTTTCAGACCCGGGACCCGGATCAGGTGCTAAATTCAGATGGGGGTCAGGAAGTGGATTTCTGTGGTTCAAATCAGAGCTAATGCCTTAAATTAAACGATGTGCTGACAGCTCCTTAAACATTAATGGAACGACCTGAACGCCGACCGTCTGCTGACGGGTTCACCTCTGACCTCTGGGTGCTCAGAGGGTCAGAGACCCTGTCTGGACTCCATCGGGGGGGCTGACAACGCTGCAGAGTCATGGAGAACCCCCCACCCACCTTATGGCAGCCAGGCTCTTCACCCACCATGTCAGTGTGTAAAGTTCTTTTGCAGCTTGACCTCTGAACCCTAGTGAGGGTAAAGCAACATGGCCACCCTTATGCTGCTGAAGTGATCACAGAACATAGACGGGACCACCCAGAACATAGACGGGTCCACCCAGAACATAGATAGGTCCACCCAGAACATAGACGGGTCCACCCAGAACATAGACGGGTCCACCCAGAACATAGATAGGTCCACCCAGAACATAGACGGGTCCACCCAGAACATAGACGGGTCCAGAACCTGAGATTCAACAAGCCTGTCAAAAAACAACGGTTCAGACAGAATCACACGGTACACGGTGAT
>NW_006801875.1:2318-3137 GCF_000485575.1 Poecilia formosa
TTCTGGACCCAGGTTCTGGACCCTGGTCACTCTGGTTCTGGACCCTGGTTCTGGACCCAGGTTCTGGACCCTGGTCACTCTGGTTCTGGTACCATCAAGGTTGGGTTGGACCGGTTCCAGGTTGAGTCACGAGTTTCAGTGCAGGTGGGCGGAGCACTTAGCACTTACGGGTTTCTGGAAGCAAGTGAGGAGCCGGGCCGGATCAGAACCCAGTAGAAACGAGCCCACAGCGGACTGACCCCCCGGCTCTCTGGCCTCCAGCAAGAACCCGGTAAATGGACCAGAACCCTGGAGAGAGACTGGAGAACAGGAAGGCTGTCAGACTGGGACCAGAACCTCCAGTCCAGTAAAGATCCTGCTGTTCCATAATGGGAGGTTCTGGTTCTGTGGAGCAGAACCCACAGAACCCAGAGGGAGGAGGAAGATCAGTGAGAATCATAACCTAATTAGTGAAACAATTAGAAACAATTATCACTCAGTTAGGGAAACAACAATTGTTGTGAAAGGCAGAAAACTGCTGAGTCACTGTCAGGGAGGGAGAGAGAGAAACTGGTTCCCAGTGTAAACTGGTCTGGTTCCTGATTGTCCTGTGGTTAGAAGACCAGTCAAGTGTTTTCTACCTTTGAAGGGTCGGTGACTGACCTTTGACCTGTCCTCCAGACGTGGGGCTGCTCCACTCCGCGCTGACGGTGAACGGCGCGGCGGTGGTCTGGGGGCTGCCGCGGTGCTTAGGGGTCATGTCCGCGCAGCTGGCAGACACCAAGCCTGAGGGGTAGCAGCGAGCGGCCGGAGCGGCCCAGATCAGAACCAGCAGCAACG